>NW_025784468.1:0-24208 GCF_021130785.1 Homalodisca vitripennis
ACAGATTCACTTGTGTCACGAGCCCCATGAAGTTCTCCTGGTATATCTTCCGTCTCCTGCTTGTTTGAAAGCGTACCGAATATTCAACCATGGAGTTAGTGTCTGTTCCAGTATACGTAACACCTCATTCACTGTTGTTCCTCTCAAATTCATCGATTAATCTGTAAATGATCCTGCAGGTCTCATCGCCAATGATGGTTATAATTGAAGCTACTTTAATAGAGTGGTCCTCGTCGCAGAGCCTGGTTGCTGAGGAATAGTTGCTGAACATCTTCCTAAAGTGCTGAATGTTCTCCCTCATGCTGACATCAAGCTTTTAGCTTAGAGGGTTCTGGTACTTGTATCACCACGTTGCTGCCAGTAGTGGAACCTGATGTGTTGTTGTAAGAAAAGCATTCATCTTGATCTGACATATTGCTAGGCCTTGATATTTGACTCATCTTCTATCTCAAACGTCCATTTTCTGCTTTAACCTGTCTCAGACAAGCATTCTCCCCTTGTACTACCATGATACGGTCGTTGACAAGGTGGTTGATCAAAGCATCCAATTTGGCACTTTATTCTCCTAACATTGTGATGAAAACTCTTCACTAAGCTTATAATTGAACGTTTTTAAAATTAAAACAATAGTTTTACTTTAAAAAAGCACAACAAAAATTGAAAAAAGTAACTCAACATTGTTATTCAACACTTTATTCTCCTAACATTGTGATGAAAACTCTTCACTAAGCTTATAATTGAACGTTTTTTTAAATTAAAACAATAGTTTTACCGTACTTTAAAAAAGCACAACAAAAATTGAAAAAAGTAACTCAACATTGTTATTCAAAAGATTTTAATACAATCATTTTCATAAATTGAAAAGGAAACAACAAAATGAATTTGTATTGTTATACTGGTCAAACTCATCAGCTAGTCAGCTGAATGTACTGGGTGTACATCACTAGCCATTCTAAGGATTACGATAAGCCTTAATTGGAGAATACGGGTAAGAGACCTTCATGGAAAAAAGTAAATAACCCTTGACCTAGAGATCTTTCCACATAACTGTAAGTAACTCTTGTGGCGATCTCCGTTAAAAGTTTTTAGATCTAATGAGAAAGTATCTTCGAAATTGCAAATGATTGTTACTGACTGAGTTTCATCGTCCGGTTATGGATTTCGAATTTGTTGGAGGCCGTAGGCATTGGCCTTGTGGAGATTAACAGGAGGCTTGTAGTCGAAGGGATTTGTAACTATGACCACAGGAGCATTGAACTAGTATGAATAATGAACTCCTCATTTTTGTACTGTGTGTGTAGATTACGTATATAATCTGTATCACCTTTTAAATTTCCATTCCACTCAAGTAACAAAATACTTTCATATCTATGTTTGTTTTCATTAAAAGAAACGAGAATTTGCAACCGTATTATTGAAACGTTTTACATTAGTGCATTTAATATCAGCGAGTGACTACAGCACTTCTGATCGAATCTACTGTCCTGTGTGTAGGGAGTGACCTTGACGTAGGTTGTACATAGAGTTGTCAATGACATCTGAGGGAGGACCCAGACACGCCCTACATTGTCAGCTGATTGCTGTAACGACCTTTCTGTCTCTCTAGTGTTTGTAATACGACAGAGATCGCCACTTCCATTCACTAAAATCGAAGTCTTAAGACAGGAATATGTTTTTCATAAACAATAAAATTATTTCGAACAAATTTTAATTTTAAATTTAAGTTATTCCTTTTACATCATTGTGATTCTAACGAGTTAAATTATAACCTAATTCGTAGGAGATGGATTACAGTGGTTCTCTACGCTCTCTCCGATATGTTTTCATTGTTTACCTACCATAGGGTTTTGAACATATGGACAATGAGAGACCCTTAGAATTAGGAACAGTATCAGTTTATGTCATATATTCCTGTAAATTAGCTGATTGGTAACTAGCCCGATCGATTATATTCCAGGATCACATTTAAGATCTCATTAAGGAGTTTTATAACACTCATGAGCTTTCCTTGGCAACGCTGCTGTTACCACAACACCGTTACATAACAAAAATATTTATACCAGCTCAGTTGAAAGCAGTAGGTAGATTTTGTGACAATAGAAATAAAATTAATTTATTTCTTGAGATAAGAATATCTCGAAAGCCATTCGAGATATAAAAACGTGGTTTATTACAAAACGTCTAGGAAACGCTATTAGCATTCCAGAGCACTTTTAACTTTTTCTAATTCCTAAAAAAACTGAGTTGTGAATTTGTAAAAGGTTAAAAAGACAAATTCAATAGGACAATAGGACCAGTTAAAAACTCGCTGTTTGTACCGTAATATTACTATCAATGGTAGTTCTAGGTCCTGCCGTCGAATGGTGCGCTAATCAGTATTATAATGAGACTTTTGTACAACTATCTTTTCTGTAAAAATTACAATCAAGGAGCTAGGTGGCCCGTCCATTTACTTCACACGTGAATATCAATTAAATTAAATAAGATTCAGCTTATGAGTACTAGCATCTATCTTACTATTTCCTTCATGTATTTTTGTCCACTCGATATCATTGAGCCAAGCCAGAGCTAAATTAATTAAATGTATTAAAATTAAGGACGTTTATATTAATCTCAAATACCTGGAGGATGGAAAGGAGAATATGCGCTCCAGAAGCCGAACGTCTTGTCACAATGGTCGTGGTTTGGGCAGATGGACGAAGTCTCTTGGCGTCCAGCAGAAAAATGTTGACAAATACACAGTAAGAATAATTTACATTGGTAACGTGTTTTACAAGGTCACGACAGTAAGACTAAGCCAAGGCGACATTCGTAAACGTTATCCAAGTACCAAAACTTCCAACAAACTTCCGTATGCACAACAATACAACTATGAAATATGTGATTTTCGAGCAATGCAAAACTTTGCTGCTGTACGACGAAGTCACACAACACAGATGTGAAAAATATGTCCTCTCTTGGTGGTTTACGTCACTTTGTGTTAGGCAAAAGCCATCTCTGAAAAGCTGCCAAGAGCAAGGCAACTTGAAGTACACGTGGCTCGTTATTCCGCTGAATAAATAAACACATAACTATAAACATCTCTGGCAATGATTTGTATGACTATAAATTATAGAACTTTTATTCCTTTAACGTTTTATGTAATTGAGAGTCGTTTATAGGGATTTTACTGGGTTTGAAATGTTCAAGTAAATAACGTGGATTAGCAGTCTTCATAGTCATGGAAACTTGCTACACCATGAATGAGCATATATTTTGAGTGATATCAAAAGTGAATATTTTGAAAATGTTTAACTGGTGGAAAGTAACTGATTAAGAACTAGGGTTCTTGGAGTTTCCTGAGGAAGCCCTGAGGCAAAAGACACCTTTCATAATCAGAAATGTTAGGAAATTATCAACAGCATAAGTGAATTGATTTATGCCCAACCAAATTTTTATGATCTTTTTCTTCGGCATGCATTTTCTGTAGTCTCGCCTTCACCAACTTTTGACAAATAATGAAATGTTTAACCAGCTTGTAAAACTACTTGATCAGCTACCTATGCCGTTAGTAAATATACATTTATGATTTAGTTACAGATAAAAGAGTATTCTAATAGATCCAAACGAAAACTTCTTTTAGGTATTGATGATAAAGAAATATGTTTATTAAAGAAATAGCGTATAAACTGTACATGTTTTTATTGTTACCGTTGCGCTTTTATATCGGCGCATTATAACTGGGCTAATTTAGGAGATCTAATTAGAAGGATAATTCAATTATTTAGCGTTAGGCCGAGAGTTTGATTGTATTAGGCTTGTTAAGATAATGTTCTAGACCATTTTCCCAGGGTTATCGTGTTATTTATGTAAGTAAAATTAAAAAAATGAAGCATTTTCTTTCATCGATTAATAGAAATTAGTGTATTCCAATAAGAAGAGTTCCTCTTTCAATGAAAAGAAAGCATTTGTTTACTTCTCCACTTTAATATATCATGACCAGTCTCACTGGAATACGAACCAGCTTCCACCAGAATAAGCCTTACACACACGCGCTAGACGAGACCTAATGAAGTACGAACCTCTTGAGGACTGTTGTGCATCATTGTAAGCTTGCTGGTGCAAGTAAATATGTGCTCCAGTAACAGTTGTAGTCTTATAATCACTTGTTGCATTGAGTGGAAAAACAGTCCGGTAGCCCAGTAACAGTAGTAATGTCATAATCCACGTGTAGCATTGAATGGGAGGAAATAGTTCGATAGCCCAGTAAACAGTTGTAATATTTGTAGTCACGTAACATAGCTATAGTAGGAAAGGTTTATCCAATTTGAATTTAGCTCAAGTCCATCTTACTTTTAGTACAGCGTCTGGGTATCAGGCCCTTACTCAGACTTGACTCCTGGAATCTGGAGTCATGTTCGTCTGAACAGATCTAGAGAAAGTCGGCGACCAAAGAAGCTCATAACGAATCTTTACTAACCTCAATTGCTCTACCGTGCTTAGACATCATGTCACAAACATCGTAGTGCACTCAATTGTGCACTCTGATAAGACAATGATACTACCTACTTCACCTATTTATGGGTATCTCTGATTTCGAAACGATGCCGACTTTCGTTGGATCTCTTTTGACGATTATGACTCCAGAAACCAGACGTTGCAATAAAAGAGAAGTGAACTGGAGGTAACTTCACAACATTTAAATTATAATCACGTGTTACATTGAGTAGAACGAAAATAGTCCGATAGCCTAGTAACAGTAGCAATGTTATAATCACGGTGTTACAATCGAGTGGAAGGAAATAGTCCGGTAGCCCAAGCAGTTGTAATATTATAATCACGTATTGTATTGAGTAGAAGAAAATAGTCCGATAGCCTAATAACAGTAACAATGTTATAATCACGTGTTACATTGAGTAGAAGAAAATAGGCCGATAGCCTAGTAACAGTAGCAATGTTATAATCACGTGTTACAATCGAGTGGAAGGAAATAGTCCGGTAGCCCAAGCAAGTTGCAATATTATATTCAAGTATTGTATTGAGTAGAAGAAAATAGTCCGATTGCCTAGTAACAGTAACAATGTTATAATCACGTGTTACATTGAGTAGAAGAAAATAGTCCGATAGCCTAGTAACAGTAGCAATGTTATAATCACGTGTTACATCGAGTGGAAGGAAACAGTCCGGTAGCCCAAGCAGTTGTAATATTATAATCACGTATTGTATTGAGTAGAAGAAAATAGTCCGATAGCCTAGTAAAAGCAGCAATGTTATAATCACGTGTTACATCGAGTGGAAGGAAACAGTCCGGTAGCCCAAGCAGTTGTAATATTATAATCACGTATTGTATTGAGTAGAAGAAAATAGTCCGATAGCCTAGTAAAAAGCAGCAATGTTATAATCACGTTTTACATCGAGTGGAAGGAAACAGTCCGGTAGCCCAGTAAACAGGTGTAATATTATAATCAATTATTGTATTGAGTAGAAAAAAATAGTCCGATAGCCTAGTAACAGTAGGAATGTTTATAATCACGTGTTACATCGAGTAGAAGGAAACAGTCCGGTAGCCCAAGCAGTTGTAATATTATAATCATGTATTGTATTGAGTAGAAGAAAATAGTCCCGATAGCCTTGATAACAGTAGCAATGTTTATAATCACGTGTTACATCGAGTAGAAGGAAACGGTCCGGTAGCCCAGTAAACAGTTGTATATATTATTAATCACTTATTGTAATTGAGTAGAAGAAAATAGTCCGATAGCCTAGTAACAGTAGCAATGTTATAATCACGTTGTTACAACATCGAGTGGAAGGAAACAGTCCGGTAGCCCAAGCAGTTGTAATATTATAATCATATTATATAGCAGTATTGTATTGGGTAGAAGAAAATAGTCCGATAGCCTGATAACAGTAGGAATGTTTATAATCATGTGTTACATCGAGTGGAAGGAAATAGTCCGGTAGCCCAATCAGTTGTAATATTATAATCACGTATTGTATTGAGTAGAAAAAAATAGTCCGATAGCCTAGTAACAGTAGGAATGTTATAATCATGTGTTACATCGAGTGGAAGGAAATAGTCCGGTAGCCCCAGTAACAATATTGTAATATTATAGTCGCGTGTTGCATTGGAAATAGTACCGTAGGCAAGAATCAATTTGCATCGTATAATTATTTCAGATGTGATGAATTCAGAACAAAGTTTATTGGAGCTTCTTGAAGAAGCCCTGAGTAGAAACAAACTTTCTTGGGGAGAAACGTTCGACAACCCCGCCTATTTCGTAATGAAATCAATAATTTCCTCTAAGTTAAAAACCTATCTTAAAATAAAAATCTATAAGATCAAAATCTAGTTGCGCTAGTTTTGGAGGGGTTTTTGAAAGGGGACTGTAAAAGTAGCTAAAAAATATAGAATGATGACCTTTGTCATAAGTCATAATATTTTAGCTTTTCAACACTAATAACCAACCGTTCCTCACCTAAATCGGCCTACGAAATAAAAAGACTGGAAGTCACCACATTCAGCGAAATATTCGCCATTTGACTTTTTATCTGGCGCTCATTTCACTTTTATTTACACGCCCATCAAATTTTTTGAAGTTTGTTGAGCTAAAAATGACAAGCGATCATTAAAACATGATCGTAGGACTGTAGGTCCATGCCTAGTTTGACGAGGGTGGCTGAACGTCACTTTTCTGCAGGGTAGGATAGTTAGTCCACGCCGATTACCTGTGGACTACCTGTCCTACTTTTCAAAACTGACCTGGCCGTGCATTAGTTTTTCTACCTGCAACTTATTCTTTATTCTGGTCAGTGATGCTTCCACTACATTCGCACAGCGTACTGCTAAAGCAACAAATATTAACAACAGTTAACTCAAGCTATCATATATGAAGTGGATTACTAATAGGGAATTTTCATATAAGGGAATCCATATTACTATCTGATTAATTTGGTTGGCATTGTCCTAATGAATCATAAACATCGACAGTAAGTTTGTATTAGTTATTCCTTATATTGGACCATCGTTTGTATAATACTGTATATACCAGTAGACACTATAATCGTTACAGACATTCTTAAGTTAGAATTGGGCGTAAACTAACCTGACTTTATTTTATGTATATAATTTCGTTTCATTCTTTTTGCAGCTGTCTTATGTAGTGTACTGAAAATTATTTAGCAGATATAGAGTTTAGATCTCGAAACATCCCATTCAAGTGCTGCAGTGTGAGTACGACGATCCCTTGTCAACCCCTCGTCAAAAGAAACCCGTGAGTCGGACAGTGGGTCCCAGGCCGGGACCGTTGACTTACTGTCGGGGACGCTGCTTTAGCACCCCCTGGAATAAGCACCCCCCTCAGCTCTGACGTCACGGCAGGGGGGTGCTACTTCAGCGCACGGACACGGACCAGGCAACTGAATTAGCACCCCCCTACTACAAGGGGGTGCTTATTCAGCGCATGGACCTGGTCGAGGCCCTGAATTAACACCCCCCTGTTCCAAGGGGTGCTTATTCAGCGCATGGACATGGCTCAGTCACTGAATTAGCACCCCCTAGCATTCAACCAGCAAAAAGGGTATTTATCTTTTACATATTCAATTTAATCATAAATATAATAGTTGTTATCTGGATTTTTGTGACGCTGCCACTTATAAGCTACTATCTACGATTGTTTTGCAAATTTCCGAAAAACGATTAAATAATATAATAATCAAATATGCCTACTTTCCCCTTCAAAATTACCATAGACTTAATATTACATAAATAATGCTCCGACTAAACAAGGCTAATAGACCTTAGCACTCGTCCCTCTCACACGCATTGTCATATTTGTGTAACAATTTTATCACTCATGACTTTGCTTTCTTAATTTTTTCTAAATATCACCTATTAAAATAATTAATTAAATCGTATCCTTCATTTATTCTATTTCAGTTCATTCTTTCGCGTGCGTTTGTAAAATTAATTAACGCACTGGCTAAATATATATTTAAAAAAACATAAAATTCTCTACGCACAGATCATTAAAGCCCATGTAGGCTCTTTTCCCTTTACGTTTTTTAATTACGAGTATACAGTAATTAGAGACAAAATTAAAACTAATGATAATTGCTGCTTTTGTTTTTAATTTTAATTAGCGGTCTTAATTTAGATGTATGTATTCATTCTTTTTGAGATATAAGATTTGTATTATTGTATATTCATTGTTATATATTTATTGCAATATATTGTAAGTTTCTTTCATATCAACTATAAGAATACTATAAAAATACCATAATTTGTTTTCCACTTGAATATAAGATATTTACTGCTGTATCTACAGTTTTGAATTTTTGTGAAAGTAAAACCTATTTATGAGTTACTGATTTGTAAACTAGGTAGTCAACAGATGTATAGAAGCATAAATATTACTTCATTAATAATAAAAAAAAATACTATACAAAAATACATAATATTTCATTTTGTATACAGTAAACTTCTATATTTGTTAATGTTTTATTTTCCGGGTAGAACAAAATCATAAACCTCGGTTAGAAAAACTTAACAACTTCAACAAATAGCAATCTTTACTGATACATTTAAGCATCTACGTTTACCACGACAATCAATAGCATACAATACAAAACTCCCTATAAATTTACAAGCTAAGGGTCAGAAGTAAAGTCTGAGGTCCTCCATTTAAAAAACAAATTATTAAATAGAAATATTAAGCGATCGACAGTAAAGAGCTATAATAACTACTGTTTTAATTTTTGGTCTAGGTAATCAACATGTATTAGGTGTTTTTTCTGACGTTTTAATCAGAAGAAACCTATATTCAGAAATAATAAAACTTGGTATCGTTGGAATTTTAATTAAATTGTGTAATAATTAGGACCTTTTTTACCCTATATCGCTTTTAAGATATTGACGCTTAAAAATTTTCTTAGAAATCACAATTTTGAAAATTAAAGCTTGTAAGAAATTTAAATTGTTGATGTAATTAAGCCTTAATGTTATAAAAGGTATATACAACATTTTAACCTAAACAATCCATCAAATATAAAAATAGTAAAGTAAAAAAAGACAAAAAACCAAACAAAAATTGTAGGTATTTGAGTAATTATTGAGTTTTAGAAAGGTGAATATGATTGTTTTTGACCTTGGTCCATGAATAATGTCTGAAAAATATTGGTAGAGGTTGTGGAACACTCTGTATAATAATGTTATATATAGAGTGTCCTGTAATTCTTAGGACAAGTCTATAATACCGCAACTGCTCAGGTCATGGCAAACGCATTTCAGTATATGGAAATAGATCTTCGGTGCTTAGTTTTCCTATCCGTCAGGCTGTATGTTGTTTTTATAGACAAATTCGCTTTAATAACTTAAAACGAATAAACAGATCCTACCTAATTTGGATCAAATATTTGTGGTAATAAGGCCAGTTATAAAAAATAATTCATTAATACTTTCGAAATGGCGGCCATTAAATCTGATTAACTTTGAACATCTTAAAATCCAGCAGGTATACAAGAATAAATCTGATCATGGATTGTATCACAAATCTAATTACTCAAATAATATTTCAAACTAATAATAAATAACTCATTAAGAGCATCTTTACTGTGAACAAAAAGATTTGTGAAAATAAAATAACAGCACCTTTATAGTATCTAAAAGGTAAATAATTTTAATAGCCACTATTCTAAAAGTATTAAAGATAACATCATAATATATTTTTAGCGGCCATACAATTTTGACCAAGACTTGGTAGGCTTACATTTATTAGGTTTTAAGATATTCCATTTTTAACAACAAAAAAAAACGCACACTAACCGACAGAGGGGAAATTAAGCAATGTAGATCCATAATACTCAGTATATAAATGTATGTTTTGACCTAAGCAATAACGCTTTTGAAAAATATGGTAGTATATTTATTGATACGTGTTTTTAACATTGTTTTCAGCGTTTTTTTTAGTTATAGTTGATTTAACTGATATAGATATAACTGAATGATATTGATTCTAGTAGATATAAAATAATATTTAAATTGTTTTTCGAGTGTGTTTGAATTATACTATACAGTTTAAATAGTATAATTCAGTTTATGATGCGTCTTTAAAAATAATTGGCTCTTAGCCGTTGCAAAATTACAATTTCACGGTTCTAAATTTTTCCCGCTTTTGATTGGTATTCGAAAAATTAAAATAAATAAATAATTGTTTTTAAAGTGGTTAATGGGTTGATATAATCTCTGACCATGTATATTTATTACACATGTCGGATTTACGCAATATAAGTTCCTCTACGTTGTTCGTACCATGGTTTCAAATTAATTTTACTTTAAAATAAACCTGTATTTGAATGCCCAGAACCTAGTTTTTTTACTTATAAGTATATTTGATGCATAGTATTTTTACAATTGGTAATGAACTGTTTGTTTTTTAAATATTAATTAAACCACAGCAATGCAGTAAATATACTCATTGCAATATATTTAAATTATTATATACAGGGTGATTCATGAAGTTCTCCCCCCACTTCTACAGCACATTTGTACTAGTAAAAATAATGAAAAAATGTTATATAAAACATAGGGTCCGAAAACGCTTCGTTAGCGAGTTACAGCTAGCGAAAGATTTTGCCTGAATTCCTGGGTAAAGAGTAAAATAAAGCCATACTGAACTTTTGGAAAGGTTATATTAAGTAAGAAATATCGTGGATTCTTATGTATTTTTTACCTGATAAAGCTAATAAAAATAGGTTTCAGAACTGTACCTGTAGTAGTTTTTGAGGGATTCAGGGTTAAATGCAAAAAATTGGGGCACGAAACAATGTTTTTTAAGTTTGATCTACAATAACTTTGTTACATTGGTAATAAATACATAAAATCAACAAACATTAATTGTAGAGAATTTAATTCTGAGAAAATTGATATAATCAAAGTCTAAAATAAAACAGAAATAAGTACCAAAAAATCGATTTTTATTCAGTATAATACATTACTAGTTTTAAGCAAAATTAATCAGGTTGGGCCAACCGTACGCACCTTTTTATAATAGATGTTCGAAAATGAGGCCATCATTATCAAATACATTTAGCAGCACGTTTGTGTATTGCTTTTGTTGCGTTTTTCTTAATTTTCCAGGACTTCCCTGTATCTGCACAGCCGAATCCATAATACGGGAAATTAATTCATCACGAGAATTCCCTTTTGTCTTGTATAAAATGTCTTTCATCCATCCCCAGATGCAATAATCCAATGGAGATAGATCTGGTGATCTTGGTGGCCAAGGGTGAGGCCCTCCACGACCAATCCAGTGTCCAGGAAATTGATGATTTAAGTAAGCAGAAACGGCACGTGAAAAGTGGGGAGGTGCTCCGTCATGCTGGAAGTACAAATTTTGTCTGAGATGTAAAGGAACATTCTCTAACAGCTGCGGCAACTCTTCTTGAAGGAAATGCAAATAGAACTCAGCATTTAGGCGTCCAGGTAATATGAAAAGGTCCAATCAGCCGATTGTGCAAAAGGCCACACCAGACATTGACGCTAAATCGGTGTTGAAAGTTCTGTTCCACTACCTCATGTGGATTTTCTTCTGCCCATGAGTGTTCATTGTGCAAGTTATTGACACCATCCCGAGTGAATTGTGTGCCTCATCTGTAAACAAAAAATACGCTTGTAGAGTTGATTATTAATATTCAAAAAGTTGCAAAACTCCAAGCGAAGCGGACCATCCCCTAGCTGTAGATGTTGAACCTTTTATTTATTTATTTATTATATTTATTTCCAACGGACATACTCCATTTTTACATTCAAGATCCATAATTCAAGATCAATAATTACAACTTAACCTAAACCAAAAAATTACCTACCTCAACAAAAACATGTGAATGAACTGAAAGGAAATATTACATAATACTCTAATGCAAGGCATGATATATGCTAGAATAACAACGTATTTAAATGTTTTTAAAAACTATAACAATACCATAATGAAAGAACGCAACAATAAATAAACTATAACAATTAGAAATAACATAATAACAGAAATAAACTTAATAACAGTAACAACAGAAAAAAACATAATAAACTATAAAATAATATAACAGGGATATTCGTAACAGTGTTTCAAAACAGCAGACAGTAAAAATAACAATGGTAAATAGACAAACTATGACATACAATAAACCGAAACGGATCCTTTTGTTTATGAAACGGATAAAAATTTGTTTCGATTAAGTGACCTCCAACACCGTTTACTGCGAAACTCCTATCCGCCTAGAAATTACGTCGTGTACTTACACCTGGACTGCGATGAACAGCATTAATAACAATATCATCATCAAGTTGGACAGCTCGTTCATAATTGGTTCTAGTACTTGGTAGTGATCCTGTTTTTCCCGAAGAGTACGACAAGTTCCTGAAAATTGTTTTGGATATCTGGAATCCTCCTATTAGGGTAACGTAGTTCATATTCTTCTACAGCAGCTCTAGCATTACCATTACAGTAACCCAAAATAAAAACCATATCAGCGTATTCCTCTGATGTAAATAAGTAAGGCATTTTTTCGCTGAATAAACAATCGAATTGTAACTCACAGAAAAATTGCATTTCATAACACGATTCACAGAACCCGATCTCCTGATGTAGCTTGCAAAAACACCACTAATACACAGTTCTAACGTAACAGTACAGAATACCATTGTTGATCAGCTGTTATTCGTGCGTTACCAACTTAGAAATTAATAAAAGAAAAAATTGCATTTCGATGATTAGTAAACAATAATGGGAAAAATGTTTGCTTCATTTATTTTCGAACATTTGATGTAAATTTTTTATTAAAAAAAAATACAACGTAATAAAACATGATATTTTTATTTACAAACAAATTTATTTAACAGTTAATCTTGTTTTCTCAATTTATCTCATCATTAAGGAACAAACATTTTGTTTTTTGTTTACATTTTAACTAAATACCGCACGGTATTTTCATTTACAGCTAGTAATGTATTATACTGAATAAAAATCGATTTTTTGGTACTCATTTCTGTTTTATTTTTAGACTTTGATTATATCAATTTTCTCAGAATTAAATTCTCTACAATTAATGTTTGTTGATTTTTATGTATTTATTACCAATGTAACAAAGTTATTGTACATCAAACTTAAAAAAAAACATTGTTTCGTGCCCCAATTTTTTGCATTTAACCCTGAATCCCTCACAAAATACTACAGGTACAGTTCCGAAACCTATTTTATTAGCTTTATCAGGTAAAAATACATAAGAATCCACGATATTTCTTACTTAATTAACCTTTCCAAAAGTTCAGTATGGCTTTATTTTACTCTTTACCCAGGAATTCAGGCGAAATCTTTCGCTAGCTGTAAACTCGCTAACGAAGCGTTTTCGGACCTATGTTTATACAGGGTGGAAAAAAAAGTATGGAAACGCTATGAAATTTCATGACAAAGAAAATTTAGTAATTTTGTCTTGTGAAGTAACTAATTTACTTTCAGTAGTATATTTTATGTCGGTTATGTAAATTTAAAAAAACAATTTTCAACAAAAAATTATTTTTTTTACCTCTACATTTGTTTGATAGCAGTAAATAGGGGTTTTCCTGTCTTGTCTTCAAGAAACTGAGAGTATTCAATAATACCACTGTAACTCCTTATCAACATGAGGTCAAGGTCCAGTCCCTCCAGCCCTTTTATCTCAGGCAAACATAAACTGGTTTAAGGAATACAAACAGTACTGTCACAGCAAAAACTCCACAGTTTTGTATTTTTAATATCAGCTTGGTTTTTAGTCTACGTTATAATTTCGTCCACGTAAGATAAAGTTGAAAGTCTTCACTAGAAGGTACTGCAATTAGTTATAAATTTTTTTTTACTTAAGTGTTTACATTTTATTCTACTAGTTTTAAATGCAATGTCACTTAGTGAGTTTGAGAGAATCACCCTGCTTATGATGCGTGGGTATGGATATCTAGTTCGTCCCTACGAAGAAACAGCGCATTTGTTTAATGACACTTTTCTTGATAGACCCCCAATTTAGTAAGTCAACAGTGTTTAAGACAGTAAAAAGATTTGAAGAAACTAGAACAGTCAAAGATCGCGAAAGAAGTGGCAGGCCTAAATCGGCGACAAATGAACAAAAATCTTTGGATGTACTCCAAAAATTTGTTGAAAAATCCCAGCACCACCTCGGCCAGAGTGGCTGCAGAAGATCTTGATATGAGCCATACCTCAGTGTTGAATGTTTTTACACAAAAAAAGTATCACCCCTTTTAAAGTAACCCTAACCCAAGAACTTGCAGAGGATGATTTTGATCGAAGGACTGAATTTTGCGAAATAATGATGAGAAAGTGTGACGAAATTCAAAATTTTTTAAGTTCGATATTTGTTTTCAGATGAAGCTACATTCTTTGTTAATGGACAAGTTAATAGGCATAATTGCCGTTTACTGGGCCGACCATAATCCACACTGGATGATAGAAGGCCACACACAAAGGCCTCAGAAAGTGAATATGTGGGGCTGGAATAATAAACAATAACATTGTAGGACCGTTTGTTATAGATGTAAATCTAACAGGCGAAATTTATTTCAATATGTTTGACAAATAACATTTTGCCAGCAGTGCGTGCTCTTCTTGGGGCAAATTTTAATGCAGTATGGTTTCAGCAAGATGGAGCACCGCCCCATTACTATTTGCGGGTGCGCAACTGTTAGATGAAGTGTTTTCCTAACCGTTGGATTGGTCGCAGGGGTACCGTTGAGTGGCCGGCTAGGTCACCGGATCTTAATCCACTAGATTTCTTTTTGTGGGGCTTCTTAAAAGATAATGTGTATAAAACTAAACCAGCCAACATTGAGGAGCTGAACAAATCGTTTATTAGAAGAATCAAGAAGAATTACACCCCGAGAATGCTTCAAAATGTGACTGCAGTAGGTTTTTATAAAAGACTAGCTCATTGCCAACAAGTGTTCGGAGAGCAGTTTGAGCACCTCATTTAAAAGGTATGGTTATTTTTTGTAATACAGAGATAATTTTTAATTTAATTCTTTTGGATAATTGTGTTCCATAAAAGTGTCATTTTCAGTCAGAACAGTTTACTTGAGACTGTGAAATTGCGGAAAAATAATTAATCAAACGTTACTTATGAAATTCAAACGGCCCGTACTCTGAATAGGGTCAAACCTTTTTAAGTGCGGTTTGCGGTAATGAGTTTCTCTTTACTAGACCTTTAATTTGATACCAAACTCGGCCTATGCTTACATTTAAGATTTTCGTCCAACTCCTCACGGGCCGTCCCCCTGAAAAGATAAAATGTCCCCACTGGTCTCAAAAACTAGGTTCTTAATACAAGTGGTGATGTACAAAATTTAATTTGTATAAGTGAAGCCATACAAAATTAGTGAAAAGCGTTTCCATACTTTTTTTCCACCCTGTATAACATTTTTTCATTATTTTTACTAGTACAATGTGCTGTAGAAGTGGGGGGGAGACCTTCATGAATCACCCTGTATATATAATAATATATATATATATATATATATATATATATATATATATATATATATATATATATATATATATATACATATATACGTATATTTATTTATATTATTTTATTTTATTGAAAAATAAATCGCAATGTGGTTAAACGTTTATTATTCTATTCCGTTGGGGTAATTGTTCATCTCATCAATAAGGTATAGGCGCTGGTTTAGCAGCCCCAAGATTCAAGGGGGTGCTAAATCAGCACATGAGCATGGTCAAGGCGCTGAATTAGGACCCCCCTATTCGAAGGGGGTGCTAAATCAGCACATGAACACGGTCAGGGCGCTGAATATAGGACCCCGTATTCGAAAGGGGGTGCTTTATTCAGGGCCTGGACACGGCCACTGTGCTGATTTAAGCACCCCCTTTCCGTGACGTCAAAATGACGTCAGAAGCGAGGGGGTGCTATGTCCAGGGGGTGCTAATTCAGGCGCACCTTACTGTCTACCCCTTAAGAAGTACGTAAGAAATGCTTCCGGCAGTTTTATGACTTGGACCTAGAGTCCGTTTTACCTTAAAACATATATCTCTTGATGTTGTTAAACCTTCGATACTCTCCCAATTCCAACCTCACCGAAACTAGTCTGACTTAAGATCGATTTTCTAGGGGAGAATTCCTTGATCGATTTCTAGAAAATCTGGGTTGTGTACTTATATAACGATGCAAGTTGGCTCACGTCTCTCGCACTAAATTAATCTGAAGACAATAACTGTAATTAAACTTCTCTACTAAATAAGAGATGGGCACACCACTTCCGTTTTTAGTGGTTAGCCACTGTAATCTTATCCGGTATAATAAATAGATCCCGTACTTAAATACCATGTGCACTCTTCTCCTACTTAAACTGAGAGATTTATGTTGCTCTATGCTTCTCAAGTTTATACGTAACCTTTCTATTTGTCTGTAACTAACCTCTTTAAAACTAAAATATCACATTCCAGCCTAACTACGCAAATATCAACGTAAAAAGTTTTGAAATTTAATTTTTGCTTAGTTCAAAGTTTGGTTACAAAATTAATCATTACGGCTGAAGGTGGATTTTTATTCATCTTTATATCCTTTTCAGTGCTGTGTAGTACACTAGTGACAAACGTCTTAGACCGACGCACATATGGGTATATCACAAAAAAACCTGCCCAAGAACAAATTTGTGATTTTGAAATAATTTACGAGCCAGATGACTTTTTAAATCATTATAGGCTAATTATAATTCCTATGCACTTTTTCGAATTTTATGCAACAATTATTAGTGAAAAATCTATATGGGATACAAATTAAAAAATCCAATATATATAAAATTCATAGGGGTCTGATTTATTGTTGTATTGTTTTAATCACTAAAGTAAAGTATTAAAATATACTCTAAAAATTACATATATTAGCTTATTACAAATCAAAACTTATATAATAAAAAAAACATAATTATACGAACAAAAGTAAACAAAATTATAAATTAAATGCAAAAGTGAAGAACATTCTTTTTGAATTCACTATTCTCTTATTAATTATCAAACATTTTAAATTTAACCCTCAGAAAAAACACACAATTGTAATAATATCTAAGTCTAATAGTTTAACAAATATAAATAAGTAAATATAATATGTAGCCACAACATACAGCACGGCTCTGTACTATGTAAACATAACCAAAACGTGAAAAAATAAATATAAATTTATTCCTAACGTTTTTGTAATAACCGAATAAAGTAATATAGGGTGTGTTTTATAATAAACTACTGATTGGTTTTGATTGGTGTGAAGTAAGTAAAACCTATTCTTCACAACAATAAGTCTTCTAAAATTTAATATTTTGTTATCGCTGTAAATCGATCATTATCTTTTATTCTTGAAATTCCATTGTATTCTTGGGCTGAGCTTGTATTATCTACGAAGCCATTTTTTTCCATTTCATAATGAGTATGTGATAGGCCTAGAAATGTATATTATTTCAGATGCTTGCATTTTCATTTAAGTTTTACACCTTTTTAAATGGGCAACTATAAATGTGTTCTGAAGATTGTAAATGAAACAAAATGTTTCTAGTTTCTGAATTTATAGTATTTTAGCTTTTATCAACAAAACAAAGATCCCATCTTCAGCTAAACTCATCGGGGTGTGTCATGCACGACCTAGGCACAATGTTTGCACCTCGACTACCGTACTGCAGTAGTGTTGACACTGACAGCGATCTGTCCTGTGTTATCAGTGTATGTATAGTGGCGCGCGCCGCGGCAGATAACTGCAATGCTGCCAGTCTCGCGTCACTCAGCACCTAAACCTCGACATGGCCGCTCTTCTTACAGCCTCTGCCTTAGGCGCGCTTCTCGCTCTCATATTCGTCCATACAGGTCAGTTTTCCATAACATTCAGTTATCTTTGAGCACTATTTTATGTTTTGCAAAAATGTATAACTGATTTGGTCGAATAATTTTACTATGCTATTTGTTGAAGAATATTAACATCAATTTAGATGTTTTTATCCTCTTATTGATTAGTAAGCAATAAACAATAATTGTTTTTGTAATGGTTTGTAAGAATTTCCTTCACTGTTTAATTATATAGCTACTTTAAACAAACATATATCATTATAATGGAATACAACATATAAATTAATTCATTATTTATTACTTATCATCAGTTTACTTGCATTAAAAATCGCTGTTATTGTTTGATTTTTTATGAATAGATCTAAAATGCATTTATAATTTCTATTAGGGGATAAGGTTCATGACGGAAAATGATAAAGTTCATTAATCAACTCTTGCAAAAGAGTGGCTGATTTGATGAAATTAAAATTATGTATTTCTTCCAAGGTACTTTAATATTTATTGAATCTAAATACTCTTACACTATAAATTAAACAAATTTTTCTCTACGGCTTGCCTAACTGAATTTATAAAAGTTTGGCTATTCCACTGAAATCACGTTTAAAATTGTAAAACATACGAATTCCATTCTACGTTCTCAAAATAAATTTAAAGTAAAAAATCCATTATAAATGTAGTACATATGGACTTGATTTAATCGTTACACTTTACAAATTTTCAAGTTTCGTACACAAACCTTTTTCTTGTCCGGGTTCGTTTTTATTCGGATTTTAATCAACTACAATAAAATGACATAATGTTTTACATCAAAGTGTGTTAACTGGAAAGCTAAGGACCTACTTTAGTCTCCCTTTAGATTTAAGTAATCTTCACACCAACCTAAAATAGTTAAATTGTTACTGAAATCGTTGGAGCTGTTCAATAAAATAGTACGAAATATGTCAGAAATCCCAGAAACTTTAGAGGTAGGCTACTTATGACAATTGAAACATTTGCTATGTAATAAAATCATATGTTTTTTATTAGAGTAAATGTTGTAAAGTTTTGTCTATGTTCTTTCTTCAGATCAACCGAGAAGCAACAGGCTGTGTGAGGGACAAAGGAACGGTTTAGGGCATATTAGGTCTGTTACCATGGCAAACACTGCCCCTCCTCACTGACACCATGTTCGATAGCATCAACTTGGAGGCACACCCACCTGTGGAATGAGTTCTCAGAATTGTAATCAGCTAAATAGCACTTAAACACGGACTTTTTGCTAGCTGTGGTTCTGTTTTAGCGTAGAATGCTGACAAAAACTTAACAAACATCTTGAAACAGGTACTTGACAGACCATTCTCTTCAGTGGTGACAAGGGGGCAGAGGGGTCATTATAGTATAGTTTCTTGTAGGCGTGAATGTTTAAATAATTTAAGAACTTCAATTGTAAAGTGAAATCAAATGTTGTTACCTATAAATACAGTTTTCAAATTGTCCAATATTAATTGCATAAATGGCCATAAAAATCTCTTCATACGAGATTTTAAATGTTTCTGTAATTATTTGTAGACTTTTTTATTTATTGGAGCTTTTAAAAAGTGATCGTTCCTATTAAACAATATTCCTCTGTTTTCCTCTACGGCTGGAGCATGACAAGGCTATGGGGTGAACTGACTCTTGAGCAATCTATGACGGATACATGTCCTTTTCGGATAAAAATATACTTAAAATGACTAAATTTAAAACACTTAAAGCCAAATTAAAATTAAATATAATAAACACAAATTATGTTGAAAAACTCTTAAGACTTTCTTGGGGAATACCAATTCACAACAGGTAAACTAAGATTTATGTATGAAGCGTCAATATATTTGTTCCTAACAGCGAAAAGATATTGCATTATACGTTAATTGTGCATTTAACTGCGCGTTTCATTGTTATGAAGCCATATCGGTTTTAATGTAAAAGTCAGGTACAGATTTTATGATGTAATGAATGGGGATCGCGGTATTACGCGAGTTCCTCACGATTGATTATGGAGGTATGAAAAACATCTTTAAAAACGTAAATGTAGGATTTACTTGTTTTCTCATTCTTTCTATTGTATATTTTTACACGTCTCAATGTGATAAAAATTCGCATTTTCGCGGTTTTTTCTGTGATTAGACCACAAAATCTTTTAAACCCGTTTTCTTAGCGAGCCTCTAAGAGTAACATACGCGTCCATGTAAATCCGTTCTTCAGTTAGGGGAGTTTTTCGTTGATTAGTCAATAAGTGGTGTTGTTTTGGCTTCTCCTTTGCCATATAGATAAGATCAAATTAAATTAAGAAAACAGTGACTAGTTCGGAAATTTATAGGCCTATTAGTTTGACAAAAACGTCACTCAACATCGGGGACCCAATTTTCTGGGCTCCTTCAGAAAAACAAAGAAATTTATAATCTTCATCTTATTAGTTTGAATAAGATTTACAAGTAAAACGGATAATCAATATATAAAAAGAAAATACTGAAAAGGTGTAGAATGTTTTCATAAATTTTATTATATAGAAATAATTAAGTTGGCCTACTGAACATATTACAGATAAACAAATCTTCTATAAATCCATATAATTGTCAGATCAAAAAAATATAATTTCTAATATAATTATAATAGCTGTTTTGACAATACATTATCAGCCTGTTAAATAGCTAAAATGGCTATACTTAGTGAACTATTAAGGCTATTTTTACCGGGGAGTGCCCTCGGATGCCCCTTTTTACTGAGGCTATTCCATACCCCAGGCCTCCTAACGGACCCCCCAGAATATAAATTGTATTCACGCCACTGATTTTCTCGAACAGTTTATTTAAACAGCTTTAAAGGACATAATAGCCCCGGAGCTAAGAGCCAATTTTCCATTGTAGAAGCACAGAATCTGTTTTTTCGTAAAATCTACAGAATAATGTACCCAAGAGATCAGCCTGATTGTTTTGGGGGAGGGGATAGGAGGGTCTCGAAAGGGTTAAAAATATAAAACTATGGTTTATTTTTAGAGTACATTTTTATTAGCTTTATGCATTTAACAACCGTCAGATTCGAAAATTAAAGTTAAAACAATGTCTCTAAACCCTTAAAACCAGAATTTTTTTTACCGAGAATGGGTAATTTTTAGCATCTTTATGTCATATTCTGATGCTGATATTACTATCAATGTCGGTTGGTTTTTCCAATGTAACAAGCTAAAAATTGTAATCTGAGAAAATAAAAGAAAATTAAAAAATGCAGACCATTACAAGTGTATATACTTGAATAAGATGTAAGTAACCAATTGAAATAAACTTTGTATAAATTGAAAAAGAGATTCTAGTAATCGAAATCAAAATAATTTGACCCAACGTGTCCCCTTAAACCCATTTGATATCCTCATATTTCAATCCCCACTACTAACGCGGCTTGCGACCAGTTTATTTCTTAGGAAAGATTCCTCTATCGATTTCTCGCAAATTGTAAACACATTAAAATATCTACGTTGCAATTCTAATATGAAATATTTATCTTTATCATTTATAGTGTCATAAGAATACAACACAGCTTATTTTATCATATACGAGAAAGCTGTAAACAGGTATAAACATAAACCTGTTTATGAAATTTGGAAGTGTTACATTAAAGATGACATTTACATTATTATTGCGTTCAGTACTAGGATGAAAAATACTGTCTGGACAAAAAAATACACCGTACATGTGGCAAACCGATAAGCTATCCGTATGTGCTAATTAACTCAGGCCACTTTAAGTGTAGATAGTGTACAAGACAACAGTAGTTTCCTGGCAATATTTGTAAGGAATAAAAACACATTCAAACAGGAGTTTTACAGTCACTGACGAAAAAATTCATTTAAACATTCCAATATCATTAGAAAAATACCGTCTTTGCGTCCCCAATGTGTTTTGAACGAAATAAATTGTGTAATATTGATAATCACAGTCCTTATTTTATGAATGTAGTATAGAGGAAATGCTGTTCAAAAGACACGGGGAAATGTATCTTTCAAATGCTCGTCAGACGACACTCACTTTAAACACGACTCGAAGTAGGAAAAGCCAATTTTCCCACTAGTGACGAAATATGCTTTAAATAGCCTTTTGGTCCCATAGTTCCATACTAAAACCCCAAAAATTCACGCATTTTTTAACGATGTAACTTAACCGTGTGTAAGTTTAGAAGAAAAACAGACAGAAACGAAACTTGTAACTCCTAATTGTAATGGTTTTTGTTCCATGCCCTTTTAAGTTTTTAATGAATATTATATGCAAAGATAATGTACATTCTGCATACATTACTAAGCTTCAGATAGTAGTCGATACGAGTCCTCAACTGACATTGTGATCGGCGATTGACAACGGCAATCAAATTAATTCCTATGTTAGACGCCAGACAGTTGGAACCGCAGCAGCAAATCTTAGACTGCCGGTCCTGTGTAATTTTGCCTTTTCTCCGAAGTGTACTAATACAATACAATACAATATACCTTTTATTGCCCGAAACTATGTTAACATTGCATAACATGAGTTCACATAATCATAATTTTATATTCATTAACATAGTAAAAATCTATTAATGCTAACGATTTAATTTTTTTAATATCACAGTTAGTAAACAATACAAGTCGATGTCCACACAGCAAACCCGTGTTCTGTACAGACCTACAACAGTTCTTGTATTTTTTCTTTTTTATATAACGTCTTCCCTGTTTATACTCTGTCGTTACTTTGGGTGTCAGTAGCCATTAACTACGTAGCAAACCCATATAACGTGGGCATTTTCTTCACTCCTTCTAGTCTAGTGCTCCCTTGTAAAGATCTTCCGTGTTTAAGTTTACCGCTAAAAGTTATATAAATTTGTTAATTGAGGGCATATTTCACACAGTTCTTTATTTAAATTTTATTTTTTTAATTACCTAAACTGTTTCGGGAAATAATACTTTCAAGAATAGCTGTTTAATTTCAAAACTTACAAGTAATTAATTATTCTTTATAATTAATTAACTTATTCAATAAAATTTGTTGACACTTCATTGTGATACAATATAACGCAATAGATTATTGTTATTATGTTTATTAAATTTTATTAACGGCTTTTAATTTATCACAGTATTAACTTGTTTTTTTTTATGGAATCGTTAACAAAATTTGAGATATTAAAAGTTTGTCAGTTAACAGAGCTGAGTATACACATCTCCTATAAAACCTGTAGGAATCATTGGAATGCCCTCTTCATACACGAGTGTACGAAATTTCAAACAGTTGTTATTCTAAAGTAGTGTAACATCACGTATAAATACAGCCATATAACAACACAGTTAAAACGAAACACGCACTAAGATGTGACATTACTTGCAAATATTCCATTTATCATTCAAGGATAATAAGAGAAACCAATCTTACATGCCTATGCAACAACTCGAACTCCTAGAATCATGGCTCAAGAAGTAGAGAATAATGTTAAGCATTGCCAACTGTGAACCTAGACCACTAGGAAGAAGAGGGGACCAATCCTTCGTGAGAATCTTCATCTCCAGGGCGAGAGGCTATAGTGAACCACTAAGAACCAAATATTTGGAAATAGTGTTAAACCGCACCCTGGCTACCTCACCGGCCGCTGTCCGCCCGTAATCAACTTGGGGAAGCCTCCTGCACAGATCTTTCCTCGCTGACAAAGTCTACCTCTCCCCTCTCAGAGAATATTAAGCTGCTGTTGTATAGGACTATCATTCGTCCAAGTCCTTACCTACGTCGTGTCTGCCTGGTATTCTACAAGATCTGCCTCGACCAGGAAAAAGCTTGAAGCGTTTTTAAAACTCCACAATGCGTTTCCTGACTGGATCGCGATGGTATGTCAGAAACACAGTGATTACTTCGTAGCATGGGTCTACCATCGATCCACAACTACAATCAAGGACCAGGCGTGTCGGTTCTACTCAGCAGCTGAACAGTCTGAGTGGGACCACATGAAGGATTGGGTTTTTCTGGAAGAGTGCCCCACCCTGGTAACTACACAGACCTAGGGCACTGTTGAACGACCCGTTTTTACTAACATCACTACTATAACATAACTGACCCAACGACTGCTAATCCCAGATGATCACAATCTTTATTGAAATCCTTTGTCCAAGTTAAATATTCGAGAAGTAGGGTTTTCTTAAACTGCCCTACTGCACAAAAGGTCCTTGTGAGCTAGGAGCACTATCTGTCCCTGCAGGCCACATGGGATTATTTCCCAGAAACCGCCTAAAGAGAGGATTAACGTCCCCATCGACCTGTCTGGAGTCTAAAAGAGAAACCTTAGAAATAATCAAGAGAATAAGCAACAAACAA
>NW_025784469.1:0-24785 GCF_021130785.1 Homalodisca vitripennis
AAATTATTAGTAACAGAATTGTTAGTAATGGACACAATTATTCCAAACTGTAAATACAGTATCCTGAAACTTTTGGCAGAGACAAGTCTTGTTGTTGGTGAATTATTTGCTTTGGAGAAACAGGCTTAAGTAATATGGTGATGCCTCAGAATAACATAAATTAAGCTGTCCTCACATCTGTGTCTTATTTATTACCTATTGTTGTACATTATATTTTTTGAATTATTAATCCTATGTATTAACACCTTTTGCAGGTAATCTATCAAATAATATTTACGTTTATTTTTTAAGTATATTTTGTATAATATTTATTATATTGTATCATATTGTGATATTAAGTTGATTTATTTTTTAAAGACAAGCTGTCATTAATATTATTGCAGTTATTTATCTACCTTAAAACATTTAACTGTGCTCGGATCAACATTGAGCAGTTTATTCGGTTACTGGCACCTGTTTCTTATATTATTTACCATATTATATTATTAATTACATTAATATTTATGCTTATATTGTTTATTGTGTATAATAATATTACGTTGTTATATTTTATTCTATTAAAGTATCTGTTACTGTTTATATTATGAATTATCATAAACGCTAACTAATTAGTTAGCATCCTTACAAATTCTTTTCTTTAACTATAGCTGTACAGGTTCTTGTTCAACATGCAACCAGTGTTGTCTACATATGTGTGTAATTCCGTTAATAAACAAATAACTTGTGCACAGTAACACGTGTCAGTTAGAAAATTACCTACTATATATTCCGATGTATTTGGTAACTTGCAACGCTATACCATAAAACCATAATAAAATTAAATTTTGTTATTCCATAATAGAATAAAGTGAAAATCACTTACTTATAATACACTATTGTGTGTGCGGGACAAAGCAATCAGGATCAATTGTCGACTATCATAGGTACAAGGATAACGCGGTGCAGCTTTAAAGCGAGGAAAACAATAGTCCGATTTGTAATCGCGAGCTTTGCGATTGATGGTATTGATTGCTATGCTTGGAGGAAAAAAATTATGAGAAATCGAATTTTAAAATGTGCATAAAGTTTATTTCATTTCATATTTTGTCTTCCTTTACAACACTATTAAAATGTTCATATTCGAACCGGTTATTTGAAGGGGTTTCAATGAATAATCTTCTTTATTAAACAAACATATATAAAAGAAGAATAATAAAAAGTTAATTATGATAAACTAGACTTAAGATTAAGTAATTTAACAAATCTCATATTTCCTCATCAATGGGCGTTTATTAGCAACTAAATTTCAGTGAAACTAGACAAAGTAATTTATAACAATAAACATTTTATTACTCACTCAGCATTAAGGGTGACAGATGACTTTGTAGCAAGGCGTAATAATGTTCCCTCTTGGTGGATACTCCCGCAGCTATTCCATCATAAGGGCTACAGGCTTAGCAACGACATTTGCGTCGTTAATCCGAAACAGTATGAAACTCGTGACGTATATACAGTAAAAAAAGAAGCACAGGGGTTTGTAGAGTTATCCGATTCATAAAATAAAAACACTTATACTTTGGACTTTGCTTCTTTCACACAAAGATTTGATGCACTGGTAAATGGAATTTGTTTTATCAAACAAACATGGTAGATATAAATGTTAGTCAATCAGTAGTAATTTTTGTATGAATTTAAATAAAGGATACAAAATTATTTGCTTATTACATTAAATAAGTTTTTTTAATATATGACTAGTGACTTACATGCCGCGCCAATAATTTGTTATATTGCATAATAATATTCTACTCACAAGTGAACCTTTTTAAGACTGGGATATAATTAAAGGTGTTTACATTGATCCATATTCAGAATTAGTGGTAAATTATGTGATAAAAGAGGATAGAAAAAATAATGTCTGTACTCTACTTTAGTCCTTTATAAAACAAATTTCAGTATGTTAGATGGACAGAATGTCTGAGTCGCAGCACCACGAAGTTTGTTTCGACGGAGGAATGATAAAAAAAAAAGAAACAAAAAACAGTACATTTTACAGACACTTGCCATCGTTTAGTGTTACAAACAATTAGTAACACTACGTTTCGAGATATACAATATGATCTCTTACTCAGGTGAATAACTGACCTAACACATAACAACAGTCTAGGTTAAAATAGACAAATCATACCAGATCGTTATGACAGGCGAATAAGACAGGAATCAAAACAACCAATGTTGAGTGTCAACACTATGTATACTTAACACTAAAAATGAACTTAATACAATCTAATATTTAATTATTAAAACCAAACTGAAGGAGTGCAGGTTACATTAGGTCCTCTATCACTGGCCAACCTCAGAGACCTGACTAGAGGACAATATATGGCGATTGTCACAGAAGGCATACCGTTATGATATCCATATATACTGTGTCGATGGAAGGGATTTGGTATTAATATAAGGACCAAAAACAAATAAAAAGACCATCACGTTAGAGAAAATTTTCAATAATTCGAAAATAAATGAAAACGTGACAAACAAATTCCCTTCATACATTTTTACTTCGTTCGATAAATGTTTGGTTATGTCTAACAATCCACGGCATATTTTACCCAGAAGAATATAGTACTGTAATAAATTTACAGTCATAATAAAATTTAAATTTGAATTGTACAACATCAAGCTGAATTCGTCGAAAATAAATGTTAATACTTCAAATTACTGATCATATTTCACTTTTTGATATGACTAATCCACATCCGCTCAATTTCACACTGTTATGAAAGATTGTAAGAAGAAGAAATCGTATTCATATCAACCTGAACCGGCTAAACGTTATAGATAATTGTAAACAACGGAGGTTTATAGAATACAATTGACAGAAACATGAAATATTGTTTTAAATTCAAATGATATTGAATACATATTCTAAAATCATGAGTTATTATATTAGTATTAAACTTAAAACATGTGAACTCTCTCAAAAAATATACATAATTACATTATAAAATGAAATATTCACTACTTGAAAACATAGTGGATATAGTGGACGTATCTGTTCAAGTATTCTGGATGGTTGATCCGCTGATGGATATCAAGTACATACAATAGACAATAGACAATATTATTTATTTCCTTTAAGACATTTTACAATGTAATTGGATACCGTCAAATACAAGAAGACAAACAGCATTTTTGAGATCATTAGGTTACTTATAATAAGATCTTACAATTTATAGAACTTATAGGCTATAGTATAAAAATAGTAATCAGTTGCCTAGCTAATTTCGGAAAAATTATAGTCCTTAGTACTCTGCCACAGTATAAAAGGCTTGGTCTTTAATTCCAGTCTGATACAAAAAATTTAAACTTGTTAAAAGGCAGATTTTCTAATAGGCAATGGTAGTTTGTTATTACAATATGAGCTGTTGATAAACATGACTATTTAAAGTTTTTGAGAGTCTTACATATGGAGTTATAAGGTTGTTTTTATTTCTAGTTAAATGGTCATGATTCAAGTTTTGAGCAGCAAAGGAGTCTATATTCTGTTTTAACATGAAGCAAAAGTACTTTAAAATATATAAGGATGGAACTGTGATAATTTTTAATTTCTTAAAACTAGCCTTACATGATTGTCTCAAGGTTAGGCAGTCCAGAACTCTCATGGCCTTTTTTTGCCATATGAAGACCTTAGAGGCATGACAGGCGTTGCCCCAAAGGCGAATTCCATAGTTCATTTGTGAATGGAAAAGACCATAGTATACAATTAACAACGTTTGTTGGCCTATAGATAATTTAAGTTTCCTAAGAAGAAAGACAATGCGGGATAGTTTTTTACACAAATTTAAAATGTGGGGTTCCCAGCTCAAGCTGTTGTCCAGTGTAAAGCCTAGTAATTTTACTTCGCTACTTACATTACTAGTAACAGGAACATCCCTGAGAGAAAAATAGATCAGTTCAGCTTTGCTATTATTGGTAACTTAGATTATTAGAATCAAACCACCTTTTTGCATAAGTAAAGGCATTAGACAGGTTATGTTTTACAATTTCAAAATTACTATCAGAACAGAGTTAGAGTGGTATCATCGGCATAGAGTACACAAAAAGTTGGAATATTACAATATATATCATTAACAAAGATTAGATACAAAAAAAGGTCCAAGAACGGAGCCTTGTGGGGACACCAGCTATAACATCATCATACATCGAGCTGATGTCATCTACAACCACTTTTTTTTTTGCTGCGACCAGATAAATAAGATTTGATCAAGTTTAGTTCCTTTTTTCTGATACCATAGAAATATAGCTTATCGTACAAAATATTAAAAGACAGGCAGTCAAAACGCCTTTGTCAAATCTATCAAATTAGATGCAACTATGTGTCTATTTTCAAAACCATTAATAATATACTCTACAATTGCTTCCATAGCTAAAAACTGTGTTGTGTTTGGGACGAAAACCCATATTGATGGCTATACAATAAGTTATTACCATTAAAATATTCATGAAGTTGTAGGATCATGCAAGATCTCTATAATCTTTCCAATGATGGGTACGATGGCTATGGGTCGATAGCATTCAGGAGCCTTTAAGTCCCCTTTTTTAAAAATAGGTGTGATCTTGGTAAGTTTTAAACCTTCAGGGAAGATTCCATGTCTTAGTACTAGATTAATTAAAAAAGTTAACTGGTTTTGACAATAAATTCACCAACAGTTTTTACAACATAGTTTGACAGACCAAACACATCTTCGCTTTTAGAGTTGCTTAAGGTGTGAAAAATAGTTTGAGACACTATTTCCATACTGACCGGTTTGCCAGCTAAAACCAGAAACAGGGATAGGCTTATCAAAGTTTACAATAAAATCATTATGGTTGTTGTCATTTAAATCTAGATCAACATCACTATGTACATTTTTTGACACATTTACAAAATAGCTATTGAGACAATCAGGAGAAATAGGTATGACATTTTTTAGGTTTAATATAGCATGATTCACTTCTTATAACTTTCCATGCCATTTGGCACTTGTTTTTGGCATTAATAATGAGGTTTTCATTGGCTGTTTTCTTTGCATTTGTAATTTCTCTATTATATAGCTTTCTGAAAGTTACGTATCTATTTTTATCAACTAAGTCTTCTGTACATTTCCACTTATCATACATTACTAGCAAGTAATTTCCGCATCATTTCAAGCTGCGGAGTAAACCAGTTTTTTGTATTTGAGCTTTGGTTGGGCCTAGCACTGGTTTTTTTACACTTAACATTTTACTACCGGACAATGGTGGTTAAACACAGTACATAAAATATCGATAAAAGTTACAAAGGCAATATTCACATCTACATTTTGATACACAGAAGACCAGACAACAGAAAGACATACAAATTTATAAAATTTTCTAATCTAACATCATTTATTAAGCGTTTTGTTTTCTTTTGTTTGACTGGACTAGTCTTATTATTACAATGCTTGAGGTTTAGACCAACCCATACACCGGCGTGATCAGATATAATATTCCTGGGCTATCAAGGAGACTTCAAAGTAATTCTGAGTTAGGTTAGTGTATATGTTATCCCAAACATGCCCCAAAAGCGGGTTGGATTCTGATTAGTACAATATAGGTCAAACGACCTTAACAAATTTAGCAATTCGACAGTTTCATTACTTCTCTTATTTAACAGAGTCTACATTTAAGTCACCGGCAATGGCTAAACATTCATTGGTTTTAACATATTTACTTGTAACATACAATAAAAGATTTTCAAGATTTTCAATAAAATTTTTAAAATTACTATCAGGTGTACGGTAGATGCTAAGAATAATAACAAGATTAAGGCTAAGTAGCCTAGCTGCTGCACCCTCACATATATTATCTTGACAGAAGGGACGAGATATCGATGCCTTCAAAGGACAAGTCTTTCTTCACAAAGATTGATGATCCACCATGCGGGGACTGGTCTAACAAAAAAAGTTGGCCAGCACAAAACCCATGGGGCACATAGTAACTCACTTCGTCAGAACAGAGCTCAGTGTTCATTTAGACAGATAATGTCGGCCGGTTTATCATTCAAGATGGCCTCTAACTGACCTAGTTTATTTCTCAAAGATCTTATGTTCAAAAAGCCAACATTCACAAACACGCCTGGCTTATTGTTTCTTGATTCCTCCTCAACACTTAAGTTCCACTTGCTATTTGATTGTTTGACACTAAAAAACTTTCTTGACTCCGCCCATCACTTGCGATATGTTTTGGGGGGCCGAAAATGATTTTATAAAAGTGCCTTCCGGCCACAGATTTGGGTGCATCAATTCCTCACCAAGTTCATGGGGTACTCCCACCTTAAAAGAGCTGTAACTGCTATATCTTGTCACAAGTTTATTACAATGAAAAACGGCATCACCTTTAAGGCTATGCAGGTAGTCTGTGATTGACTGAGAGCGGACACAACTGGGTCCAAACCGGACAGAAAAAGCCATCTCATGCGTTTTGCCGGCTTAAGAGGATTACTGTCGCTTACCTTCAAAGTTCCACGCACTACCTTGTTTTTAACTTCACTTCTTAGAATGTCACTGTAAGTTGGGGCTGATCCAGTGGCAGGCCTCTCCTTTCCCTCTGTATCAGGAACTATAGATATGTTGGAGTCCATTTTGCTCCCATTGATAGAATAACCTTCAGATCTCTTCTTGTAGTTGTTGTTCCAACCGCTTTTCCTGTAGTTGACAGCCGTCCATTCGGTACTAGACTTTGTAAAAACTCTATTACTGTTTGAGAAGGACCTAAACTCCTGTTGGCGACCTCTATTATTATTGTCTCCAACTCCACCGAAATTCCTCGTTTTCTGCGAGAAGGCTTTTTTCTCAGTGCCTCTGCGATAGTCCACTCACGACGTCCAAAGCATTTGGAAAACGTTCGTCATCGTCTACCAAAACTTTTACTCTCGACGTTTTCTCCACAGGTCTGAGAGTTTGGTACCGTTGCATTATCGATTGTCGAATCGAAAGTCCTGGATTTCCGATTGTCAGATTGTTTGAGTTAGTGGCCTTTGCCACAGCAGAAAAAGATTTGACTTTCCCTTCAATTTGGCCGGTGTTGTAAACATCCGGTTTTTCACTAACCCTATATGCATCTGCTGCCACTAGAAATTTATCAAATTTTTCATTTAGAGCTAAATTGTCATTCACTACGTTTTTCACACTAGCAAACAGTTTGTCAACAGTAATGGATAAGTTAATAAGCCCGTCAATGTCTTTTGACTGTTCAGCAAACTTGGTTAACCTTAAACCACAAGCTTCACAAGCCCATCTAGATTTTTCCGCTAGAATCTTCATATATTCATATTCCACATCAGTGATTGACACACACGCACAGTGAAACCAATTATTACAAAAAAGTTTCACACTGTAACGCACTGTCATCTTCTTTAACTAAATTTTTACACACCGGACAAAACTGACAGCTATCACAAAGCCATGATATTCAAAGATGATATTTCAATTGATATTTTCACTTAAGGACAGGGACCGCGTTTTCAAAAGCTACCTCTATGCAAATAATACTTTATAAGAGGCTTATATATGATGTAGTGGGAAAGAAGAAACAGTGATAGCAATGTTTATAAACGTACATATCTATAGGTGGATATTCATCTATGGATATCCATAGTACATGCAGTGTATATACAGTGGTGAATTCGGTATATTATAGATATACATCCATTGTATACACAGTGCTACGTGGGATATAAGAAGAGATTTTGCAACATGTATATTTATACGTATCCTGGTCCAATCGCCACAACTTAATTAAACCCAATCACGTGTAGCTAAACAAACAATTTTAAACCTAGTAAATTAAATGCTTCTGAAAACATTAGACTTTCCATTGTTACTTCACCAATCAATCTGTGTTTATTACAATTAAATACAGCATTGGTTGAAACGACTGTGTTTGAAACTGAAAAAATGGATCATCTGTTTGGAATATTAAAGGATTTTTTTGTCTTTCTCTCATTTCAATAATGAAATTGAATCGACTTTGATCATTCAATCTGAAAAATGTATATTATTCAAGTTAGAAAGAAATCACAATTTCAATGCTCCAATGTCCTGAACCCTCGTAACAAAATATCTGAGTAGCACAGGCAACAATACGCTTGTGTAACAATAACAGCCTGTGCAGATTACTCTTACTTCTTTTAAAACGATTCTGACACTAACCTTGTACAACCAGGGTAGGAGAGGACTGTTGAATTAAAACGGAGTGCTCCTTGATTGTCGCAAAAGGCGACTAAAAGGGATAGGGTAAGGCACCCTGATTTTAAACTAGCTAAGGCGGATATAAAACATTAGGTTATTCTTTGTTTGAAGGTTATTTTTGACGATGGAAGGATTGTGAAGGAAACAGGATTTTTTCGGACCATTTGCCATCGTTCAGTGAAACAAGAAAACAGTAACACTACGTTTCGAGATCTGCAATCTGATCTCTTCTTCAGGTAAAAACTAACCTAATACATAATTACAAACTAGGGTTAAAATAAACAAATCTTACTAAAGCGTTGTGGCACGCCTAAGTCAGGAATCCACAACCTACATGTTGCTTGTCAACTTCACTAACTCTAAAGACATGCACTTAATACAAAACTATATCAAACACTAATCATTAAAACTAAACTACGGAAATACAGGTCACAATACGTCCTTCACTCGTCTACTAACCACCTACGACTGACCAGAGGGACTAGCCAATGGTAATCGTGACGGCTGGCTAAATAAGGATGGCGGAAATACAAGGGAAGGGGGACAGGAATGGGCCCTTTCGTTACTATTGGTTCATACGAGATGAAACTTCTTAAAACCATATTTATTTATTTATTACAATGAACGGCAATACACCTTTTTACAATATTTGGTTTTACAAAATTACATCCACATCATAACTATAAATTAATCAGATCAACAAAACAGCCAAAACAAAAACAAATTAACAGTAAAACAACAAGAACAACAATGATCAATTAAATATATAATATTCTTAAGGGAAAACGTAAGTAGACTATGTATAAATGTAAACAACAATAGAATTAACAAGAATAATTTTTTATAACAGTGACATCTGGCTATGTAACAATAAACTAATGAAGCTCATGCAGTATATTGGCTGCCCTCCTCTTAAATGATGACAGGGGCATCCCAAAAAAAATCCAGATCTGCAGAGACTGCATTTCCAATCCTCATCAATCTTGGAATAGCGCTGTGGTAAAGGTAGTTTGTCGAGAGATGATGGATGGTAAACAGCTGGAAATGTCTCGCCGACCGAGGAACGTGGAAATCAATCATTTGAAGTATCTCGGAAACAATCAATGGTGTTATTTTAAGAATTTTGTAAAGGAACATCAAGTCAATGAGCGTTCTTTTTGATGAAAAGGAGTTGGTAAATTTAAACAACGCTCCATTGCTTGAATGTCAACCTCTAAGTATCTGTATCCGAGCTTGACTCCAATTCATCCTAATAAATCGTCTCTGCACAGCATCCAAGGTGAACAATGTCCAATCTGATGAGGAGACCATACAACAACTGAATACTCCATTATTGGTCGGACCAGAGCAACATAAAGAGTCTTTGGAGAAGAGGCAGACAATCCCTGCCTACAAATTCTATTGACAAGCCCAAGTGTTTTAAGAGCTTTTCCACACACATTTGATATATGAGCTCCAAAATCCAGATTTGCAGTCAGAAGAATGCCCCAGATCTTTAACCTCCGTAACTCTTCTTAATGTTGACATTTTGAAGTATATAGTTAAATTGATGAGTCTGTCTGGATTTTGAAAATGTTATCACCAGACATTTAGTAGGGTTTAAGTCCAATGCCATTGAGTACACACCATTCCTCAATCTTCATGAGATCCTCTTGTAGACGAACCAGTTGTTGATATGATGCCACTTCCCCGAATAGTTTTACATCGTCAGCAAACAAAAGGAAATCTCCTTCAAGATTCATGCCAATATCGTTACAAATAATGTAAAGAGGAATGGTCCTAGATGGGACCTCTTTGAGGGACACCAGAAGGGACACCATATTGTGACTCCGCATTGGTTTATTACAAATATCCGATCCGTTTGATACTTTTGGTTTTCTCTTTAGTTCATTTTTTAGAATTGGCAACCAAAGCAAAGCGGCCTAATCTCGATTGATGGTTGACTGATTGGTTGGTCTGCCAATTTAATGTATGTTGCCTCAATTAATTTCCTTTTGAAGATATGTGGTTACCGATGTATTATGTGGGCTTCATCCCAATTCATATGATGGTCTTCGGACCAACAATGGTGTGTGCAATTTTTGACTTTTCTGTGAAACCCTTTCTCGTGTTTTCTTTGTGTTCTTTTATCCTTACGTTTAGTGGTCCTTTTTGTCTCGCCTATGTATTCCCTATTGCAGCTACATTTTATACTGTAAACACAGTTTTTGGAATCCTGTGTGCCATTTTTTGGTTTTGTTTTTAACGAGGACTTTTGTCCTAAGAGTGTTGTGTGTTTTAAACGCGGTTCTAATGTTGTAGTACTTTCTACCTACTCTTCTAATTTTCTCCGATAATCCCGGCACATAAGGGATTGACATAAACGTAAATTTGTCAAAAAAATTCTGTTTTTCTGACCTCAGGAATGATTCTTTCTGGTTCGTTTGCACTTATTAATTACTAATTGAGTGGTATCCATTGCTTCTGAGATCCGATTCAATTTTCTTAAATTCTTCTTTTAGTCCATCTTTATCTGAGCACAAGCTCTTTGCTCTATCAAACAACGAGTAGGCTACTCCTTCTTTGACAGATTTTTGATGGTTGGATTGATAATTTAAATATTTTCCTGTGTGTGTTATCTTTCGAAAAACAGTTGTCTTAAGGGACATCCCTATCTCTTAATACACACACATCCAAAAAGGGAAGCTGGTTTTGGACTTCCACTTCCATTGTGAGGCGGATGGAAGGAGAAATACTATTAATGTGATTCAAAAATTATTTAATTCAATGTCTCCATGAGAAAAAATAACAAAAGGTATCATCCACATACCTCCACCAAATCTTCGGTTTGAACTGAGCTGAAGCCAAAGCTTTTCCGCTCGAATTCCTTCATAAAGATATTTGGCGAAAATAGGAGACAGTGGAGAACCCATTGCCATCCCCTCATCTTGACGGTAAATTTTTACCCTCTAACTCAAAATAAATTTCATTGAGTGCATAGTTTCTAACAGTTCCATAATTACTGGCACGGGAAGTTTAGTTCTATCCTTTAATGTTTGGTCTTCTTTGAGACGTGATTTAATAATTCCGAGAGTTTTTCTGGAACTGGTACATTTGTAAAATAGACTTTCGACATCAAAACTTACCAGTTTGTCAGTTTCAGTCAACTTTTGTGGATTTTGACTTCTCTACGAAATCCCTGGAATTTTTGATGAAAGAGTCAGTTTTTCCTACCAATGGCGTTAAGATGTCCAAGAGGACTTTAGACAATTCCCTGCAAGGTGAATCACGAGAACTAATGATGGGCCGGAGAGGGATGGTAGGTTTGTGGATTTTGGGAAGGCCATACATATGGGGGATTTTGGAGTGGTGAGGAGTTAATTTAGATCTAAATTTATCTGAAAAAAAATTCTTTATGTTTTTCTTAAGGTGTTTGCTACTTTGTTTATTAGGTTTCTTTAGGTTATAATATTGTTAATTAGGTTATTCCCCCAGGAAGGTACCTTCGAGAAATCCCATCCCTTTTTTAGGCAGCTGTCCCTTAAGCAACAGCCCCCTGGAAATGAAAGTGGGAACTCTACCAAGAACATCGATGAGATCTGGTATCAGACACAACCACGGCACTTGCACTGCCTTGACAAATCTGTTTTGTGATTTGATTGATGCTAAAGACAGCCGAAAGTATAGTTCAGTTGTCATGCTGGATTATTTGCAGGCTTTCGACACAATAAGTCATAGGATGTTGCTGGCTAAAATGCACTTGTATGGTTTTGGTGTAAATGCTATTGAGTGGGTGAAGTCTTATATTGGAGGAAGAAGCCAGGTAACAAAGACCGAGAAGAGAGACATATGGCTCTCTAGTCAGAAGGTGAGGTGTACCTCAGGCAAGTTGTCTTGGTCCTGTACTGTTTTAATCTGTACACTTCTGACTTCCCTACGTGTATCAAACATTGTACGGCACATTTGTACGCCGATGACTGCCAGTTGCACTTATCCTATGATCTTGGTTCAGTGCCTGAGGCCTTTACCCATATAAACTCAGACCTTGAGAATATAAGTAAATGGTCTGTTGACAATGGTTTAAGACTCAATGTAGGCAAGTGCACTGTCCTTCAGGTCATCCCACAAAATCTGGTACGGGCCTTGACGGTTAGAGTCTGGGGATCGCTCTTGATGGTGAGTTTTTGGCAGTGTGTGACCAGGTCAAAACTCTCGGCATCTTGCTTGATAGCGATCTAACTTTCTCTGATCACGTCACTCATGCTATCCAGTGTGCTCTTGGCAGATTAAGAGGCCTGTACAGATTCAGAAGTCTACTGCCGGAATTCGCCAAGCTTCAGCTTATGCAGTAGATGTTCTTTTCTGTCATTTACTACTGCTATCCTGCTTACGGTAACAGCATCTCGCGGAGTGACGTCGATCGCATTCAGAGACTTCAAAACTCTGCTATACGTTTAATTTTCAATTTGAGACGATTTGGTCACGTATCCCCCTTTCGGGATGTTGCTAAGTTTCTGCCAATGGAATCCGTCTGCAGGATGCTGATTGCATGGTCCAAAAAATCCTATCACACCAGGAACAACGGTACCTGAGTGAGCGGTTGTTGTTCCTGGAGGAGATCTCGTAACGCAGCACCCGCCATGGCTATCTGCTAAACTTTCGTAGAGTCAGATATGAAGTCGGAAGAAGGGAGTTTCTCATACTTCGGCCCTAAGTTGTACAACGACCTCCCCCTTACCCTAAAAGAATGCAGTTGTTCCACATTTAAAAAGCAACTTAAAGACTTTTTGATTGTTGACAATTAACTAAAATAAGCTATTAGTATGTAACAATAAGAAATGTTACAGTTTTTACCACTGCATTATTTTTAAATTAGCCACTAGATTTTATTGTATCTGTTTAAATTAAGTTTAGTTTAGTCTTTGTTATTTAGTTTTTAAGGCATGCAGTGACTTCAGTTGTTCTGAAAATCAGTAACTGTACTGAGAAACGCTTGAAAATGGAGGCATTTTTATTTATTATTTATTTATCGATTCAGCTACAACACAAAGAAAGAGGATTATACAAAAATATTCACAAGAAAGCTGTCTTGTCATTCGTTCTCCACTAGGGCATCGTTCATCGTCTTTGGAAAGTCTTAATTCTACAAAAAAGAAGGCAACAAGAAGCAAAAGACAGATGAATCCCCGTTTAATAAAAAATAGACATAGCACAAGAAAACCTATTTTGAAAGTACACTCTCTAATGTAAGAATTATACATAAAGTGTCTCTGCCCGAAGTAAAGAAAAGCAAGAAAGACATGTATAGCAGTTTTCATAAATAGATCCGAAAGTTGCAGCTGTACCTGCCATTGTCTTTAAAAGTGAATCTAGGTTTGCCAAGTAAATCCCTTTCCATTATTCTCACCAAATTGGACCCTCTATGACGTACAGTCTGTTTACATCACCATCGTCCTCTCAGTGTAACTGACCACCAGGGCAGGTTATTTCCACATGTTTTAAAACAAAACTTTACGAATGCTCCTGCCGATAATTGGATGCATTCGTCCTGTTGAGTATCTTTTTCTCTTAATTTCCTGTCCAAAATGTTTTCAAAGGATCTAAAAATTTAAAGTCGCATACTTGTATAATGTATAATGTAATTGTAACTGGACAGGTAACAATGTGAACACTCCATACATGAATTATTGGGACATTATGTCTTCACTCTAAAATATTTAAAGGAACTACTCGTAGAATATCGGATATGTCATTTTTAACTTGTTCACTTTCGATACAGAAATTCATAAAACTTAAATTTATAGTGTCTAAAGATACATATCTGCTTAAAATTCTTTATCTTTAATCAGTGAAGATGGACAATATAAATATTTATGTCTTAAAGAGAGATATGCTTGATATCTTTCATATTTTGTATATTCGTCAGTAACTGTAAATTTAAATTTGCCTATATTGTTTACAAATTTATAAAACTGTTGCGAACTTTACGAATTTTGAGGGATAAATACTTTTTTATACATAAAATCATAAGTGATACGTGAATTTGAGAGCAAGGAGCCTAGTTTGGCACATTATACTGAAAGTCTGGCATTTAAATTAAGCCGGACAAGTTAAACGGATATGCACGGCCTGTAATATACTTAAAGGATAAAAGTGGAATCAGTCCTAAGCTCTAAAGTGCACAAGAGTAAAAGCTGAACAAAGGGATAAATTTCACCATTATGGGATTTATTTTTTTACTGTTACTAATTAATCAACAGTACTTTGTGAGATATTAAGCAAACTTTATAACTGTAAACTAATTTATTTAGACGTAGATCGAATTATTTATTGGCATTTAAATTTACTCAATTTCCGTTAGTTTTATTATATATTTTATTCTAGAATAATAAGTTTATAGGTAACTAAGCTACATTAAAATTTACAACATGCATGCATTATCATTAAAAAGCTCGTTTACCATCAAATAAATATATGCTCTTATTTACTTACTCGGCTGTGGGTACAACGGATGTGTATCAAGTTCACTCACCGAAATATTGATTACACAGTTTAATACTTGTAGTATATAGAGCTCAATATAGAGAGCCATCTTCATTAAACACATGTTGAACTGAATCTTTTGACTTAAGATGACTCACCAGAGCGAGACCAAATTATTTCAACATTTTAATTTTGTAAGACTTTGATGTTAGTTAGCTTATTATACTGACCGCGAAAACCTAAGAACTAAGATTGAAATCGATGTTTCTAATAAGTTCTCGAAGTTTTAATGAATGTAATAAGAACATTAGCAAGTTTAAGCACTCTGTTTCCCCTAAATCCTCCTAAAACAGTTAAATACTAATTTTGTAAGGTATTGTGTGGTATTCATAATTTAGGTTCCAAAATATCAGATCCTAGAAAGTTTTCATGTATTCTAAAGTTAGCGATGTGATGCATTTTACCCCTAAAGTTCTAATCCATGTACAACGTTTTTGCATACAATTTGTGACTTAGTAGATACATGTACAGAGTATGTAATATTCCAGATTGGAATAAGAGGTGCGTAACCCTTTGTTGTAAGAATTGTCTTAGCTCTGGGTGCAGTTTTACTTCCCTTAATCGCACAAACAGTTTATTTAAACGCGACTGAGGGCTAATAGTATTCAAAATGTAGTTGGAACTAATTTTTTTTGAAAGCGGACTTTAAAGAACTTTGATATATGACCTACATAAAACAGTACTGCAACATTATTTAACTCCCAATATATAAAAGTTTCCTACCCAGAAGGTTTTTCTTCAACAGGAAATTTTAAACGGAGTGAAATGATACACGAAGTGATGGTCATAATGTACATTTCATGTTTATGCAGGTATAATTGGGAGTAGTTTAATTGGTCTAGCGCTTTTTGCCGCCAATACTTAATGGATTTAGATCTAAACTTCCGTCAACATGACTAAATTAATATTATACCTCATTTGCATCTAAGTAACAGACTTCGTATCCTGGTTTATTCACAATGGTGCTCCTCTTCATATCAGCAGTAATGTAAGACCGTTATAAAATAAAATAATAATTGAATTTAATGTCACTGAAAATCCACGGCCTATTCAACGCCTATAGACAACATCGAGCAGCTGAAAGCAATGATTGAAGATGGATACTGAATATTAGAGAGATGCCTGATGGGTGATACAGTACATGATGCCACGATTAGAGCAGCGTGTGGTTACCAAAGGAAATCACATAGAACACTTATTGTATACCTTTTCTGCTTTCTTAGCAATGCTAATGTTTCTTATTCAATATATCAACTAATTTAACTTTGAATAAACTCAAAGTTGAAGATCGTCGAGATTGGCTTTTAAGGGACAACACTTCGCATAATGTAAGGACTGTTGCCATAACACGAACATAGTTTAGAGGTATTTAATAGTTATTATGCTATGATCTTTCATAACATATTTCTTTGAATGATATTTATTGATATGAACTGTAAATGATCTAAATGGAACATAATAGCCTTTTATCAAATTTATGTCATTAAGATAAGACTTAAGTCACTGCTATTGCAATTATAATAGAATTTTAAACCTAGCAGTGATTTATGAAGTGATTATGTAATTCCGTTATATAAATGAAATAAGAACAACAATAATAAAGTAATAAATGTATGATCGTAGTCATAAGGACAGCGATTTGATACCCAACACGTTTACGTAGGAAATGCTTGTCAACAACTAAGCAAAAGGTATTGTTCTTGTTTTCAATACAATAAACAGCGGTAAATGATGACAGAAACGAAGAAATTTGAAAACCGTCTCCAGACGGCACTCGTTGTCTTTTTACAAGCGTTCTAAATCTTGATAAGGTTCGTCGGGGAAGCAAACAAGAGGAAAAGAGGGCAGATAGAAGACTATTGTATTGCTATAGCTCTTGTTCTATCCTCTTTAAGATATTTTGTTTCAAAGTATTTGAGAAGAAACAAATAATTCTTTACAACGGATTGCCTTTGGTTGATTGTTATTTTATCATTTTGAATACCATTAATGGAAGTGGGTTGATACCCATGAAAAATAGTAACACAATAACCATAAAGTATGTAAAAAGTATCTCTGTGTTGAGATTTAATCACTGTGTATACACTTTTTGTACACACGATTAGTTTTTAGAAATTAACCTTTGATCATATGAACTCCTTCTTAAATATTAATGACATCATTTTATCTAAGTAACAATACTTATTTTGCCAGTTCAAAACAGTTATTCTGAATTTATTCCGATTATAGACCTTACCGGTATATGTGAACATGTTGGAGATTATAATTTAAAACTATATATTACGAATTAATCTATTGGAGAGCATTTTTGTGCCTTAATCAAAAATATCAAAATCACTGTAAAAAACATCTTTGTATGTTTCATCACCATGTAAGTGCGTTTAAGACATGATAACTGTATAAGCGACTGTACTGTACGTGATTATCTCATATTTGTTGCATTAATATACGTTTTTGTGAACGCAGGCAAAACAAAATATCTTAACCTGTATGGTGGGCGGGCAGTATTGGAGTTTGTGCCCTCATATTCTGGATACACTCATATTAAGATTCGAATTTCCAACTAGTTGTAAATAAGTAAGATTTGTTTTGGTTAGAATTTGTTAGTGACGACGGATAGTTACCTCCGTTATACATTTTGTAACATAAATGATAGAAGATTTCTGATATCCTACTATATTTTCAGTATGATATTATTTCAACTTATTTATTCTTAAAACAATAAATAACGTGTTCAACTCAGTACGGAAATTGTTTTAGAATAAATGCATTGGGCAGTGTTGACCTGAATAAACAAATACAATCTCCACGTCTCTCTCTGTCCAATACGGCACAAATTGGACTGCTATTAAATTGCTGAGATTAATAGCCATTGGAATTGCAATCATTTCTTTGAGTGTTTTAAACTCTATATGTGCTTTAAACTTGATTAGTTATTTCTAAATAATAAAGTATTGATTATTTAAAATTACATTGTTTCGAAAATACACATTTAGCTTTTATGTTATTTCAATATACAGTTAGAGCCAACATTTATTTGTTTAAAATTCCACACTACCGTGTAATACGTTTCGATTCTTAAACAAGTTTTTATTTATCATATATTTTACATAATTTACCGCAATTCGGCAACCACTCTCTTATTTATTTTTTACTTTCTTCAAAAAAAGGAATAAATATAATAATATTTATTTTTGAAATGTAACTATCCTTATTCTAAATACTAAATAATAAGGTACACGGTTATATATTCAACATCTGTTGAATGAGCAACACATAAATACCACATCTGGAAACACCAAAAACTGTATTAATTAAAAATTATAGGAGAACAAAAATCAAGTTGTTTAGCTATACTTATTGTCCGACCTTCTTAAAAATTGAATTTTAAACCTCAGACTGACTAAACCTCTTGCCAGTATTTCTTGTAATACATATTTTCTACTGAATCGTGGAAAATTAATTGCTCATTATGAAACTCTGGATAAGCTGGTCAACTTATTCGTAACTTATAATATTCATTGGAAAAGAATTATGTTAATTCACATTTTCACAATGATATAACAGCTTACAAATAGATTATCCGGAGGTTAGGATATTTTACTCAATCAAGTGGAGTACCAAAAACAAGAAGTAGACGTTTTTTGACTGTCGTAGACTTTTCAATCCGACGATTATATTATATATACAAGTAAATTTAGTTTAAAAGATATATTGGCAAAAGAGTCATTCTTTCAACATTTTCATCTAAATCGCTGATTCAATATTGTTCACCGATAGAATACCACTATCATAGCACATGTAATTCAACATAACAAAAATCGTTTTGGACATTGCTTTAACCTAACATTAATTCATCGTTTAGAATTAGTTCCTCAACTCTTTTGATAGGAAAAGATTTATTAGAAATTTTGGGATATCTAATCTCAAAAATATGGTAAAAAAAGATCGATTTCGAGCACAATAAACAATGAGTAAAATTAAAGCTGTCAATTTCATATTTAAAGACTTAATATACACAAAGTGTAAATGAATACACAATTTACTTCCATTATTTCATTTTTACCAATGGTAAATTTACATGCACACAAATTTTTGAATTAATAATTAAAGTAATCCTATTGTTTATACACGATAAAACTTTTACCAAGATGGCTACTTGGACAGCTCTAGCGCGAAGTTGGTGATTTGCGTAATTAAAGCAGGAACTAACTTTGCTTTGATCTCTTTTTTTGTATTTTTAATGTCGTCTAGAGTTTCTTACTTCACGTTCACTTTATAATTAATTATTGCAAATCCTTGAACTTCAATAATGTTGCGAGTTGAAAACAAATTACTTTTATTGCCAATAATTGGCTATTCTTACTTTTATGATCGGAATTTCGTTTAAGTTGTCAGCATTGTTCTATGTTTAAGTAATTATATTTGTGGTGTTAATTTTTCCGTTAATTTCACTTTAGAAATATTAAAACTTCTTATGAATTCAGTTTTAAAAATACAGAGTTAGGGTGGATTTTCTTATTGTAAATACTGTTATTTACCTCGGTCCCCTAAATGCATTTGTAAAGACAAGTAGACTGAGATTTTTCTTGAGGAAAAAAGCAACATATACATTGCCGCAGGATACAAAATTTCTGTTATTATTAATATTTAAAATATCAAATTTAATTTAGGTATGTTCTATTTAAACTATACCCAACACCATTAATTTAGATAGTAAATTTATACAAGAAACTTCAGTTTTGGTTTACTATCTATATTTTGACTTAATTGAGACCGAATTCTTTCTAGAATGTATTTGTTGAGAAATATTTAGATGCAGTGTGAACATAAAAAACTTAATTGTTTTTTATCGGCCGTTTAAACAAAACAGCTAAAATAAAACACACTGCTGGATATTTTGTGTAGTTTTTTTTGGTACTATCTCCATATAAGTCAACGATATAATGTAAATACAAATTCCTAATATCAAAATTCTTATAAAGGATATTGTTTTCAAATATTTATAGTATTCCAGATCAATCAAATACTTCAGTTTACCTAATAACATGGAACCAACGTCCTTAAGCCCACACTCGAGATCGATTCTTTAAAAAATTCTCTGTAATGGATAAACTCTACACAATATACTGTATATAATAGTTTTCCTACTTGATATTGCCAGTACTTGACCATTTAGGTACTTATATATTTGAACATTATATAGACTCAGATAACGATATGAAAACGCTATGACAAGTAAAAGAGTTTAACTACAAACATACGTATTTATTATTTAGTCTTTCGAATTTAATATTTAAGGTCCTGAATAACCCAAGAGTAGAATCAGCCCCGAATGATAGTTGTGATGTCCAATTCATAAAAGCACCCTTTGCGCAAGTCCCTTAGAATTATTTTAAATAATAAAACAGGAGTCTGTAGTGCTAACAGCATGCATTTTATTATGATTATGTGACTTTTGAAAAGCGTATTACAGCACACTTCTTCCTTTGATATGCTGATTCCAATGTATAAACATAATGAGAAAACATAAGTGAGCAAGAAAGAATATGTAGGGTTGTCTCTATTTATGTAAAAAATCTTCTTTATCTTCTCTTGTAAAGCAATGCCCACGATACTGCACACTGCCTTTACACTTGATATGCAACAGCTCTGCATTACCAGTGATATTATTTTTTTACTAGTAGTTTACCCGCGGCCTCGAAAGCAATTTCCTGTTGAATAACCAGGTGAATTGTGGGCATAATTCTTTTGAATGGTATTCTTAACTCTCCTGAGGTAACTGAAATGTTTTCTCACGTCATAATCCGTTTTAAGAATAAAATTTAAAGAGTCAACAGTTTAATTTAGTAGGTTTTTGAGACTTGGAAGTCGGCGGGGAGTGGGAACAGCTTATATAAATACCTGTGAAATAACTCGAATGTTTTTTTATAGACTGGCTCTAACTATTTTAGTAACAATTAAAATATTTTAGCTCAATTAGAAGGAATCCTAAAATCGAAGTCTTTAGCTTTTCAGGTAACGCAATTATTATGTAATAAATGATGGGGCCTTATGTAATTTTTAAAATGGTAAAAGGCATGGCTTAGATACGTAATATTACGGTATTAATGGTGGAACTTTATATGTTAAGCGAAATTCAGTATGTTTCTTTAGGTTTTGGGCGTTTATTAGCACTTCTGCTTCTAATGAATTGTATTTCCGACGTCATGTGTGAGTCTGCCTATTTGCTCTGGTCAAGAAAATATACACCTATGAAGGTCTAAAGAAACCTACATGGGTCAAAAGCGTATATAAGCGAATACTTATGGACATTATAATAATTTACTTCGGTGTAAGTATTTCTGATACCGCAGTTGAGTTTGCTTTGTTGCCACAGTTTCTAAAAACTCTACACCTTTCATCAAATCTAAGGCGGGTTTTATAAAAACCTTCAAATGCGTAGCAAAAGTGAGGTAGTAAATTTGTCTGATATCTGCATTAAATTACAGATCAAGCACTTAATACTCAATATATGCTCAGATAAAGTGTATTTCTACTAAAAATTCCAATTGCATTATTTTAAATAACCTCTGTAGTCAAGTGATTACAGAAAAGGTTGAAAATAAGAAGGGTCGTTGCTTTGAAATTTACTCTTTGAGTCCTTCCTCTAAACCGTAGTTAACTCAGCACTTCATTAATGAAAAAACTAGGATAGGTTTGCCGTCTTGTGTTTTTTTATAATTCAAAGATACATTTTTACCATGAAGAGTAGCAAATATGCAGAAGTTGTGAGTATTTCATAGAACTGAGGTGCTGCAAAAGAATATTAATGCTCAAGTTGTCACGGTATTATTCGTCATAGAAAAAATTGATAGTAAAAATGAACTTTAAGCTTCATTTAATAAAATACACATTTTGCTGCACTGCTAATAGAAAGAAACGTTTTATATTATTTTTTAAAGTTTTATTTGTAGTTACTGAAGTGGTAGATAGATATTTTAATGTAAAACTTTGACTGAGACAAAAATATATTTAAATAATTTTAATGCTTGTACTAAATTTTTAAATATTACTAAATAGCTTAATTTATAATTTGCTTAGACCGATATGGTATTTAATTTTATTAGTAATATACTCATCAGATTATTCTTTTACTGAAGAAAACCATCAGTAATACTTTAGACTGTATTATTTATAGATGAAATAAATCATTCATATTGATATTGTGTGCTTAGATCCGGGAGATTAGTTCATATATTGGTTACCTGATCTCTCACTCCACAGATGGCAGTTGAGCACTCAACTTTGCTGCCCCCAATACTATAGCATTGAATGAGTCTTACCTTAATACAATCAAAGTTAATACTTACCGCATTATTGTTGAAAACGTTATCAATACTAAAATTACATACTTTGCTTATGTTAAATTATAATATAACAGTTCAACAGACATGCGTTGTTCAAATTAATCAATAGTTTTTTCTTTTACCTTATTAAGACTGCAATTAAATAAACAATAATTATGATATTACGACATGTTATAAATATCAGAAATAGAAGTAGGAAGGGGAAGGGGCTGACACTTGTGGCACCACCCCACCCGTATAATAGACTAGGGCTTGTGTCAACACTGATGCCGCACTGATAAAGAGGTGATGAGCACATTACACCCCTGGCATGTATATACTGATACACAGCAGAGTCAGCGTGCACCCTAGCGTTAGCCGGTGGCATTGTTCGAGTACATACTTTAATGCTAGAAGAGAAGTATTAGTCTTTATGAAACAATATTTTAACTGTTTTCATTTGTTGTAGTATTGAGGGAAAATAAACGAACATTCTCCGTTTTATTATTGAATATTTTATTTTACTACTAATTTTATGTCATAATTTAAATTATACAGCCTTCAAATACTCTCTGTAACGAAACCAATTACAAATCTAAACTAGTGCAAACTAAAATTCAATAAACTTTAATGTATTCGACATAAATCACTAATTAATTATGCTGTAATACGCGTAGTGTAGGATGTTTGAATTTGTTCGTTAATAATATAAAGATTTAGCCTGGAATAATTTTCTATATTATTTGTTTAGTTCTTAATTAGGAACGTCTTGTTCGATGAGGAGCATGTCACAATCTTAAAATTTTACACACCTGCAAAACAATTATCAACTATTGTCAACTTTAGAACATTGTGAAATTTACCATTGTACACAATAAAAATCAATCAAAAGGTGTGTTACTGTATATCATATATCAACCACTTTTCGAGGCTACATCAATAATATACAGAGAGCTTTAACTAAGTAATAGATTAATACATTTAATTAGTTAATGTTTGAATAAACAGCTGTATAGCGTGGACATAGTTACTTTACAACTCCGCTCTGAGCTGAGATAATATACACCGCCATTGCGATGCCACAAACAGACCATGTTTATGATTAGCCAGTGCTCTAGAGCTCATGCATCACTGAAAGTGGATATCCGTGTCCCCGATTATTTCACTTCAAAACACGCTATCACAGTAGTACCCAACATTTCCTCATTGATATTGCATATTTACTAGTATGCTTTCTTTTTTATATCTATGCACTGTAATTAGCTGCTTATGTTTTCTTATTCATAATGTTTATATTCAACAAAAAAGCTTATTTGTAATTCACCATTAGAATATTATAAACACAATAAAATATAAAACCAACATTATATTAAATGTCACTGAGTAATGATATTTTAGCGCGGTCTGGTCCAAAATCTAGAAATTGAATTATTAGTTTCATCTTTAACTCCATTGTAAATCTAATGGAACTCCACAGATCTAATTGGGAACTTCATAGTAAAGTATATCTTTTATCATGTTAAACATTATTTTATGTCTAATAGAGTGAACTAAGTGAACATGATGAAAAGGAATATATTATGTAGAAAATAAAGTAAAAGAATATGTAAATATAAAATCATTAAAATCACATCTGAAACTTTGTTTTCATCTTTTACAATTTTAATATTTTATTTGTATAAATTAAAATATTATCTTTAGGCAAATCTAGTTACGTTTTTGGCTTACAGACGGAATCACCTTTTATATCATGTTAAAAGTCAATGATATTATATTTCACAAGAGCTATTGTTTTTCAGTTTCACCAATCAAACGCTGCGAAAGACCAATAAGATAGAATTTATTCATGAAATGGCAAATTAGTATAATTAAAGATACTGTACAGCTTGATAGTAATAAGGTAGTTCGTTAAGCTTACCGAAATTAACTACTTCTATACTATAATCCAAAACAAGACGTGATTAAAAGAACTCCCAAAAGCTGTTAAAGCATGTTCTTAATTATCTACTACAGTCAGAACTGAATCTCCTTTGATATTTTTATTTTTTTTTAAATAAATTTGTTATTTAAGTCAAAATTTTCCATAAAACGCCTTATATGATATTATCATATGCCGTAAAGAATCATCATATTAAAAATTATTAATTATTAGAATTAATTAATGATTTTAATATTTCTGTATTAATAATATTTATAATATTAATTGTGTATAAAGTTTTATAAACATGACCGTATAAATAGTAATAACTGGTAGAAGGGCATTGTTAGACTGAAGCATTTAGTATAGTATCGTCCAATGCTTTGTAAACATCTTTGTATCAGTAGGAAAACATTTTTGAGCAATATCATAGTTATATAAATTGTTAAGGTTCTATAATTATCCACTGAAACCAAACGACCACTTTTGTTTTTATCCGCAGAAAGTATTGATTCTGTTGTCTAATAAAACCTTCCAGCGTAATGGAACGCCAAGTGCTGGATAACAAATGTAACAACTGTACGAGGTTAATTTGCTCTTAAGTGGTGTACATACACAGTAACTCACTGTTGCCAGTGCCAGTGACAAGAACGTTATAATATGTTGATAAATTGTGTCAAGCTTTAGCATTACAAATAACAAATAATATTCTGTTTTAAATTTACTTCAGTGTTACTGGATATTTAAACCATTAATGTTTATTGATTTTATATGAATAATTTAAAA
>NW_025784470.1:0-22351 GCF_021130785.1 Homalodisca vitripennis
AATATATTAAAACTAACCATAGTGTTTTGAGGACAAGGTATTTGAGTTACATTTAGTTATTATATTTAACGGGGAAATCACGTTTTAAATTCTATTATTGCTATTATTAATAGGCAATATTTCATTAAACAGTTAAACAAGCTCCTATGTGATTACAAAACGCGTTATTAAAATTAACAGGATTTTAATCTTTATTGAAACTTACAGTTTATTCTCTTTTTAGTGTTGATGTATCTTGTCCAATAATTTTCGTGTGTTGGGACAAAATAGATAAAGATATTGTCCACATTTTATGGTATGAAATTACCTTCTTAGTTAACCTTCTACGTGTACTAGAAATAGAATCAGTTTACAATTATTCTCCTCACACTGTTCCAAATGTTCTAAGTCAAGGTCAAGTCCGACTGTGGACTGGTGGGAGGGTGGGATCCCCACACTGTCTTTCAAGGTCTCTGGCTCCGGTGAGGCTTTTGCCCTTGTTGTCTCGAGGGTTCATACGCCCTAGTAGCTTTCGCTACCCTGTCAGTGGGGTGCGGAAGTGTCGTGGTGCAGTCGAAATTGTAAGTCCGATGTCATCAAGGTCATCTCATAGGAAGACGCAGTTGGGGGACCTCCTGGAGCGCGAAGCTCACGGATGTGATCCCACGGTGAGGACTCTGCAGCTTCCTCAAGGATCGATGTCAGGCCTTGTACGAAGCTCCTGATGGGTAGGGACGTTGGACGAGAAGCCTGGCTACGGTGTTCCTCACGAAACCAGGGCGACCCAGTGGCCCCCCCACGCCGAAGAACACACGCTCTGGAGCAGCCGGAGCAACCATGCACCTCCTTGCGGTTCTTGCACGGTGACTACATCCGTGGTACCATGCTGGGGTGTAGCTAGTCGCCGCTGGCGCGCTTTTAGACACGAACTGATGCATTTCAATATTAGTCTCCTATTAGAGATAATTTATACCCCACTCTTTAACACCCCCAGCCCAAACCACCCCCCCCCCAACACCCACACACCACACCCACCCCCCCCCCCCCTCCCCCCACCTCCCCCCCCGCCTAATACCCCCCCTCCCCCCCGTGAGCACTGGTCGATATCAGAGCCCCGTGGTTTGTATAGAGCAGAGAGACCTTCGTCCTGGTCGGGGTTTAACTTCGTGGAGGTTGGAGCAGGGGGCCCGATGCAGCCGAAGCCCTTCTCCATCGCTTTGGCCACAGATACCTCTTGACCGCTCGGTGGGGTGTTGTTAAAGGTCAGCTTGGAGACCAGGAGTACCCCCCCAGGTACTTGACCATGAAGTCCTTCCACGGTATGTCGTTCGGTCCGTTGATTGAGTGACAGCGGTGACGCGCCCGTCCCGCTTTGTCCTCCTTGTCCTCGTGAAGTTTATGGCTTTCACATTTGTCAACGTTGACCTTGATCCTCCACTTGGTCAACCAGGGGCTCCAGTAGGTGCAAGCTGCCGCTGGATGTAGAACCCAGCCATCCTCAGGTTGGCAGAAGTGGCCGTGAGAAGAGAAGGCATCGTCCGCCCCGTACAGGGAAAGCTGCACTAACTCCGGAGCGACCGGAAAGTCGTTTTGTGTACCACATGGGGTACAAGGATCGGTCGGGCGCGGGAGGACTGATCCCTGTGGCACACCACACACAGGCCAGATGGTCACTGGGCGGGTCGTTGGAGGTGGACTTCGGGCAACGCTGACGCGAGGAAGCGTTTCCGGACGGTGGGAGGGATAGCTGAGGGAGCAAGCCGGGAGGGAAAATGGTGCACCAGGCAATAGAGAACGAAAAGGACAGGCTTGAAGAGCAGTCCCCTCATGCCCACAGACACAAAATCCCTTGTCGATAGGCTTTGGCTCACGTCCTATCAGGACCGAAGTGGAGTTGTGCTTCCTTCCTACAGCTCCGGTATGATGTTGTTCAGCACTCTGCAAAGCTGAAGGGTGGGTGGACGAGTGGCCAGTGCGGAGGAAAGCCGAATTGTTTACTGTCCCTGATTAGACGTGAAAAGAAACACGCTCAGGGGAATCCTCGCCAAGACCGATCTTCTCCAGAATACTTGGAGAGCAGAGGCAACAGGGATAACGGCCTGTGGTTCTCCGGGAGAAGAGAGGGTCCTTGCCGGGCTTGGGTATCAATGGAATCACCTTGGCATCCCTTCCAGGTGGTCGGGGGGAAAGTGAAGCCAGGCGTAGTCATGAGTTGAAGAGCAGGTGATCGTTTGACTCGGATTACCCCAAGCCAGCAGGTTCTTCAATGCTGGACAGTACCTAAGGAAGATCAGGGCCAGGGCCCTTCTTCGGGCGGGCCGAAGGCGGCGAAGAATTGTGGTTCTTGCACTTCAAGGTATAGTCACATGTGGGCAGTAAGTCGTCTTCGTCAAGTTTGTCTGTTGTGGTATTCCTCCAGGATACTATTTCCAATTATTTCGCACGTGTTTTCGTCGCGTAGACATCCACGTTGTGGAGAGAATTGGCCGTTCCATGGTATCGGGCGAAAGGCCTCTGCTCGATCTTCCAGGGGAGTAGACAATACCACGAACTGTTGGTCCATTGAAGAGTGGTCAGTTGGTCTTCTTCTCCCCTCGAAGTGCCCTGGGAGATTTTTCCAGAGATGGCCGCCAACACTCACCGTCAGCTTGATGTTCCACGCAGCCGCTCTGTGTTCGAGCCAGGAGACGGAGAGAGCACTTTCCTTGGCCCTGGCGGGTGTGAAGGGTCCTCCTTGGACGTCGGGGGAAACAATCAGGGAGCTGCTGGTACTATCCCCTTCGCAGTCTGCGACGAAGGCGAAAATCCTCCCTCTCTACCTCTCAACTCCATCGGGATAAAGAGTTTTTGGGAGTTGAAAGTGATGTCAGTTTTTTTCGGGAGAGAGTGAGAGTGACGAGGCCGCGTCATAGCTTCTTGGAGGATGGGAAGGTCAAAGGTCGTGTACTTGTCGGCCTAGCTGGACCGGTGTTGACTCGGCAGGAGTTGGGGGTGGTGCGCCGATGGGTCGTGTCAGCAAGGTGGTTATGCAAAGCGGTGCCAGTTGATCTTGGTGAGGCACGAGCTGAGGAGATTTATATGATGGGCGCTCCGTCGTCGAGAGATGAGATTGAAGGGGACAACTGGCACGTGGTTCTGACCGAGAGATCAGGACACTGCAAACACCTCGATGTGTCCTCGTCCCAACGAGCCAATCACCCCAAGGCTAGGGACCGGATGTCCAGTTATGTCCGGGAGGTGCCCGTCCATTGTTGATTGTAGCGTGGCGTGGGCCTCCTACAGGTGTCAGTAGTTGGATGTGGAGTCGGGTTATCCAGGAGGACGGTTTGAGACTTCATGCCGTTGGAAGTTTGTTGTTTGCGGCATCCCCAGTCCTCAGAATGCTTTGCATTTGAGGGTCCCCAGCAACCAAAGTGCAGAGGGGGAAACCAGGAGGACGCAGCATTGGCCATCAAGGGCAGGGCGAGTTAGAAAAGTGTTTTTCTATGTGGATTGTTAGACGGAGGCTAATATATCAGTTCGGCTCCGCTGTATTGGATGGCAATCCGGGTGGGTACCGTCAGCTCCAGGGGGGGCAGAGGACTGCTATGCCAGGAAGACGATGGGTCAGCTCACCGATGCACCATGATCGCCAAACCTCCGCCGGGTCGGTTGTTCGGGCAGCTGCCTATCGGTGCAGTATATCTGGTAATAGGGGATATTGAAGCGATCTGTTCGCTCTAAAGTGAGTCTCCTGTAGATGAGCGACGTTCCACATCCCATTTCATTTAGTAGCATGACCGGAGTTCCAGCCGCTTGTTTGCCAAGCCCTTCGGCGTTTCCAGCTGACAACCCCTCCAGCTTACCCATGGACGGTGGCGGACAACGTGTCCGTGAGGCAGTGGACATCAAACGCCACTTATGTTGGTCCAGCCTGTGTAAGAATTCTGAATTTAGTCTTACCTTGAGATCCTGAGGAAGGAGGGAAGCTGGGGTGAGAAATCGGCGTGGATGTTTTGTGTTAGCGGCTGGGCTTTTAGTTAAGGGCTGGTAAGCAGGCTTTAGGTGGCCTCCAGCACGAGATCTCGGTGTGGGCCTGGGTTTAGTTTTGGTCTGGCAGGGGCAGGAGTGTCCCTCGATTGTTGGGTTACTCTAGTTGATGAGAGGCAGGTTGTTGACCGTGTCCTCGGAGGTTGAGGTCTTCGGAGTTGAACGAGAACGAGCCCCCCGATTTTCCGGCTTCCGAGCCTGGGCACGATGACGAAGACGCCCTTACCATCTCCGAAGTCCATCTTCTCATCCCGGTTTTCAGTGGAAGGGCTCTCCATCCGGTGTACATCTACGGTGGCAGGAGGGGCAGGAGCAGGAGGCTTCTCGAAGCTTAGGAGGCTCAATCCTGGAAGGTACAGGCCTCTGAACCCTCCTAGCAACGGCAGCATACGAGAGATGCTTCTCGTTTTCTGAAGGTGACACACCCATGGTAGTTGGCAGAGTGGGCCTCATCCACCAATTGCAAGCCAGAATCTGTGCCGGGGGTTGAAGCTTCCTTCGGGCAGAGGCAGAGGCTGGACGGGATGTATTATCATCCGCATAGTATACGACTGCGGGGAGCTCGACGGTGGCCAGTGGCTGGAGCCATGCCCAAACCCCTGGCATCGGTTGGTTTGGCATACTGGATCTAGATCCACTAGGTGCTGGTGTAACTTCCTGAGAGACCCTCTCAAGGCCTGCAGAAGAAACAGAGTCCCGGGGGCGGTGGTTAGACATCAGTAGGAGGCCGGAGCCCATCGCCGCCACGGAGGGTCGAGGAGCCACAGGCCCTGGTCGGTTGTCCACGTCTTGTCTTCAGGAGCATTGGCCTCCACGATGCCATAAGCCATCTCCTTGGAAAAAGCCTTCGACGACCCTCTACCGGCTGGCGGATTAGGGTGGCCTGGGAGTGACCTATTGAATTCACACCACCCTTGAGGGAAGGCGCTCAGTGGTCATGGCGAAGAGTGTGGTGGATAATTTCAGCCCCTGTTCCTGTAAGTACCTTTGTAGTTTGCCGATAAGTGAAAGGGGGGGCCACACGGTTTGCTCGTCTTCAGCCGTAGCGTCCGGAGCAGTGCAGGAATTGCCTCCAGGGTCCGCGCCCCCAACCAGCTATTTGATAGGTATTAACAGCATGGCTGGCCCATCCTTTGGGGACGTCCATGGACTGATGTGGGGCGGAGGGAATTGCGTGGCCCTCTCGCTCGAACGTCCATGTCACTTCGCCTGTGTTGGTGTCCGTCCGTCGGCTTTTCGGCGGAAAAGTAGTCGAAAGCTGGAGCCGCTTGTCGTCTTGCCGCAGACCCGCGGCACGCAGGACGGCCCTGAAGTTCCAGAGTTGGCCTCAGAAGTAGAGCTAGATCCATCAGCTGGGCAACTGGAGCAGAAGTCCCCGGTGGTGATCAGGTGGCCTTTGGAAGGCATTTTTTATTTTGGGGGGGATTCTGACTGGCGTAGGGTTCCCCTGGCACTTGGGTTTCGCCGCACCCTTGAAGCAGCTACTCTCGGGGGTTGGTAAATCCCGACTTTCACCCGGGCCCTGTTCTCCTGTCCCGGGTTTGGTCACGGCCGTTGCTGGGGTCCGAGATGAGTCAGTCGGCCCAGGTCGTGGATGGTCTCCAATGGGCCATCGGATGTCTCCAATTAGGCCCGTGGGAGGTCGCGCTGCGGCTGGGGCTGGCAGAGGGAGCCGCAAATCCGGGCCTCCTTTTTCAGAAGAATCAACCCTAAAAAGAATGGTCGTAGGGTGGATGCTTGACCAGGTCCAGTAGTCCTTTATTCATGTAAACTTTATGTGGGCTCTGTTTGTCCTTTGAACTTTTTAATCTTCTCTTGATCTTCTGAGTCTGCAACTCTCTTGAAACATTCTGAGGTGTGTGAATAGTTTTCTTGTCTTTCATATATGAGAGTTTTGTTTAATATTTTTCAATATTATTGTATGCAAATGAAAAATCTATTCCGCTGATGTGAATAAAACACACACACACACCCACACCATATTATATATAGTATATATATATGCTCGCATACTATAAAACAATCTATGTAATAATTGGTTTTATATATATACACACACATATATATATATATATAATATATATATGATAGTATATATATATATATATATATACGAATATATATATATATAGTATATATATCAACTCAATCATCTATATATGCATATCATATATATATGTGAGGATATAATAAACAGTAAATTTTTGCACGGAAATATGATTTTGATTGGCGAATACTAATATTGGATATTAAGGAACTTCTCAGATATAATTTAGCCAAGAATATGAAAACATTACTCACTGTCCTCAAAAGGTTTAACAGCGGTGATCTCTGGGATTACTACTATGAGAGGAGGTTCGGTGAGGATGGGATGGGAGGTTGACTCAGACTTGTATTGATCACATTTACGTTAGAGATTTAATTAATTTCAGATGAACATACAGGGTGGTATAATAAAAACAAAAATATACGGACCATTATCCTATAGCTGTTAGGATGGGGTAATGGTTTACCTTCCCACCGAATAGCTCAGATACGAAATCAAATCCTAAGTAGAAATAATTGAAACCGAAAATAAAATTGATAAGCAAAGAATTTGAGAAGTTTGGATTGGGAGGGGAAAATTGCCGTGTGACTAATTCCAACCTTGCTTTTAATTATTTGGTAAACCAAATTTTCAACTGCAATAAATTGACAGCAAAAAGACTTTCAGAATAAATAATAAACAGGTTAGAAATTGAGAAAGGAATGGATGACTAATAAACCTAAGGGCTATTACTAAGGAGAGGGATAGGCTGTTTAGAGTGTGGAATGGACCGATCCTGGAAATATTGCACATAAGCTAAATATACCACTTCATTTTAGGGAACAGGAGTAAACAGGGATATTAAGAAAAAGAAATAAGGACGAATATTATAAGAACTTATTTTAATACAGTGGCTAATAATAGTAGGAAAAACGTGGAAAGGAGTTAAGTAAATTATTTGGCCGGTGCCAAATCATAGATCTATAGATGAGCAAATAATGATGTCTACTGACGGGTTACGGCAAGCCAGATACTCCAATAAACTGTTGCTGAGCAGTTTAAAATATGGGTGGTACTAGAACTAAAACATACTTGCAACAATAAAGATGAAATAGTGGGTAAATGGAAAGTAATAAATAGGACATGGATTTTACATACCAAAATGCGACTGAAGAGTTCTATAATATGAAAATCCATACACAACTGTGGACATAAACAAAGGGTGTGGAATAGATCGACTCTGTCAGATTTAAAGGACATTAAAAAATGCATCAGAAAGAATGACCCCTGTAAAACATTAGATAAAAAGCTATAAACATTGTCAGTTTAGGGACTGGGGGTAATTTCCCGACTGCTTAAAAAACGTTCTGTTGTGAGACCTATATCTTACAAGAAAGGTCCTAGTGGAGAATTGGTGAAAATTATAGACCGATTCGCGTTACTCCCATGCCTGGAAAAGATTTTTGAAATTTATGTTTGCTCAGTCATTGAAATTAGAATTCTTAGAGTAAGAGTGCTCTGTATCAAGTGATGGCCAATTTGCATTCCAAAAAGGGAAAAGTATTGAGCAGCCTATTAAAGTCTGTTGGTGGAATACATTAATATTACAGATTGATAAAGGGTGTTACATTTTAGCCCTGTTCATTGGACTTAAAGTAAGGCATTCGATACCTATTGACCATGGGAAAATGAGTAAGGGTACTTGAAGGGGTGGGTATTACTGGACTCCTCCACTGGCCTTAGGTTTAGGTCTTACCACAGTAACAGAGTCATTTAGAAGTAAAAATAGAGCGAACATTTAGTGAAAATCAATTTTAACAACCTAGGTGTTCCACAGGGACAGTAATTTGGGGCCCGATACGTTTTAATCTTTATTAATAAATAATATATTTAGAGTATTAAACGATGTTAAAATATGGGGATATGCGGAATGAATTTACTGGTTATTGCATCTCATAAAAAACTTAAATTTACAACTCAAAACAAGCTTCAGAAGGCATTTGACAATATTTAATAAATGGATGCATGATGTATGGAACACTCATCAATCAATCCAAACAAGACTGTCTTAAATGAACATACATTTGAGAAATAAATGTATAACAACAGGAACCCAATCATAATATACCACACATGTCCATGTTTGCATAGCCATAGTAATCTCAATGCACATTGTGACTGCCCAAAAATTGAACTTGTAGAAAAATGTGTATATCTGAGAATTGTTGTAGATAATGGCCTTACATGGAAGGACCACATTGAAAAAGTTATTAGAAAAATTAATTCCTGCATTGCTGCTTTCTACAGATTAAACAATGTTATTAGTTCCCAGAATAAAGTAATAATATATAAATACTCTTATTGAATCCTAATCTATTAATATGGTATACATAAATTTTATTGTAACAGCTTGCAGAGTGGCCACTTAAATAAGACTGACAAAAAGGGTTACAAAAGACAAGCCTTGAATTAACCAACTATTTGGTAAATTATGCTAATAACTGGTTATATACTACAAGCTAATTACCCTAACAAACCACCTGAAACAACTATTATAAAACTTAGCACTGTTTCTTTGTATATTGTTTTAAACAATAACAAGAACAGGATTGCAAAATATTACAAAAATATGCAGCTATTTACATTGAGAAACACACCAAGATAATCAAAGTACCCCCTACCCCAAATAAGAACTGTGTTTGGGGAAAGATTAAGCAGATTAATTACATTAGTGCCGCACATGCTTATATTAACACACCCTGGCCTCCCAGTCCTTACCTGTAATGAAGGAAAATTTTAAGAAACAATTTAAAATTATGGTGTAACGATTTGGGTTATTGCCAGGGCTTGGCTCATAAGATGCAGTATTCCTACCCTCCTTCAGGCAACCAATACAAAAATCCAAAGGATTGAGATGATTCAAATAGACCTATTATTGTTAATTTGTTATCATTTGAGTGCTGTTAATTGTTTTTGTCGTTATGTATGGGATGTTTACAAATTTTTTCCTTAAGCTTGTTGGTAATTTTATATATAAATTTTATTACGACTTGTTAACTAAGTCTGTAATATTTTTGTTCGTTGTTTAAAATTATTTGCTCCTGTATGGTTTGGAATCCAATTGTAAAAGCCCATGTTTAGAGGCCTATTATTTATTTGGGAATTGGTCTTTTTCTCAACTAAGGATTGGAAGTTGGCGTATATGAGTGATTAGGTTTTTATATATATTTTAAAATAGAGAAAACAACTGAGTTTAATTAGGCGTATTGTAGTTGATTTAAGTTCAGTGATATTGATGAGATGGGTTTCTTGTTTTTGGGTTGTTTACACTTGAATGTAGAAGTAGATGTATATTGGAAATAATTTGGTTGTTAGTGTAAGTTTTTTAATAGTTCTATTTATATGTAAGTTTGAATCTGTGGTGAGTGGTGGATGGCCGATAACCATAATTTGAGAGTTTCCGTGGATAAATCAATTTAAGTTGATTAGAAACTCTGTAACCGTGATTGTTGTCAAATGCTGTGATTGGTGGCCGCTTATTATACTACAAGTGTGTAAGCTTTATTGATATTGTTTAGTTAAGAGTTATCTCTCCCACTCCAAAAACCAGATAAATGGGTTTAGTGTACTCTGTGGTGAAATCTCTCGAAGCGCGGGGCAGCAACCACAATTAAATCTCAGGAGTATCAAAATTGTCGCAGCTAGAATTATCAAAAAAACTATCGAATAATGTTGGTGGTGATCGCTTTATTTTAATACTACCATGTGCGTTTGGCTGCTTTCCTTTTCTCCCGATATTGCTGGTTGAAGGTGGTCCACCTTACCAAGGTTAATGGATTTTGGGGCGTAGGCGTAAATGTTGTCCTTTGTTCTATTTAGGTTATTCTCTTTAATTAATTTTATTTTTTGGTTTAGATAATTGGTTTCATATTAATTGATTGACACAGTTTTGAAGATTAACTTTTTTTATCTCATATTAGAAATAATATAATTATTTTTTGTACAGGGCCCGCTTATTTAATAGCTGTAAAAGAGATGCAAGAATTCATAGATTGTTACTAATTTTACGGTATCCACTAAAAAAAAACCCCAAATTAACCGGTTTGGGGGTACACCATGTGAAGTTATCAAGTATAGCCAAACCCAACCACACTAATTGAATCTAAGAGGGGAATCCAAATTATGGGTTATAAATAACTAAAGTAACTCCTGAATTATTGTGGGTTGATTGGAGACCTTTCTTAATTGTGACTGGCAGGTGTTGGCTGCATTGCTGATTTTGAAGATACCTATTCATTCTAACCTAAATGGTGATTTGGTGTACAGCAGTGGGTGGCCATTTTTGTTTTCTGGATTAAATTCTCCTTTAATGTACTTTAAATGTAAATATTTTGTATTTTTCAGAACTGTTGAAATTGTTTGAACATTGAATTGGCCAATTGAATGAACAAGCCATTGCTGTATTAAAATGATTATCAGTAATAATGCTAGGCCTACAATAAAAGAGATATTTATTCTGGTAAGTGTACTACCTTATTGTTTTAAAAGGTTCTTAATGTTGTCTAACCACTGATCATGTTTTAAACAGATAAGTAGGAATAAAACGTCCTGGAAATTAGTGATCTATTGAAATTGGTGGTAGTTCAATTGTGTAGCCAATCAGTTTTTTGATATAGGCTAGTAAGGTGAAAGAGCTTTCTCAATGGTGTGTTAAAAATCAAGATTAATTATAAATTTAGTATTAACTAATAAGAAGTAGAATTTATATATGTTTAAGTTAGATGTGGGCATCACACAAATATTGGTATTTAATTAGATAGGCCTAGTTTCTTAGTTTATAGGTATGAAATAAGGATGTTATACGGGATGAACATTGTATTGCCACTTACAATTGGGTTATCTTACCTGTGTAAACGGGATGGTGGCCATTTTTATATGACGGGCCTGCCTCAATAAAGGGCACCACATATAATAACAAACTGTGACAATTGTTTGATTTTTTCAGTGATTTCTGTATTGCCCATTGTCCTTTCTTACCTTGATTGAATTAAGTCGAAAAACTTTTTAATATTCCCCAGTGCGAACTATTAACAAAACTTTCAACACCACAAGCTTGGCGAGAAGTTAGTTAGGACTATATACTTTCTTTACGGAACACTCTTCAATAATAATAATAGATAATACATCAAATTGATATGATAAGGCATATCACAACCGAGTCAATCATATGCCATCGACATTTTGAAGCTGCCATACGATTTAAATAAAAACCCTTGATTGGATGCTCGGACTTAAAAAATCGGGTAGGTACCCAATGTACATTAAATATTGTCTTCTTCTGGATTGTGGACCTGGCCGGATATAAAATCACCTGCAGTAATTACTGCTGGGGCCTTTGATGAGACCCTTTTCAGGATAAGAAGAAATGGTAACGGGTTTTCAAATAGTTGCAAATTGATTAAATTTATTGAGATGTAGTTTTAGGAATATATAAACAGATTAATTAAATATTAAGCAATTTAACTTCAAAGGTTTTTTCCCAAACAATTGAGGTAAAATTCAATGTGTTTCAAAATTTTACAATTTTTGGAGCAATTCTAACTATAAATCTGAGAGGGGAAATGAGATTAATGAAACGGATCACGTATTTGTTTTGCACTTATTATATTAATTGTTTTAAAAAAATATGTCCTTTAAAGAGTGGTTAGAGTTGTTAAAATATATATGAACAAAAAACCAACAACAAAGGAGACAACACAACACTAGGAGAACCCACAAACACCAACACGTAAACAACACAAAACCGACTTTATAAGAAAGGTAAAAATCCCTCAGGCTTTCCAGCATCAGTGGCAGGATTAATAAATAAAATGCATCACCACTAGCTTGACTTTATTTACACGATTGATAATCAATCACTTTTTTATTTTGAAATTGTTTAGAAAAAATTTACCACGGCCCGCTGCTAATTGCAACTGCAAGTTTTTAAAACACTTTTTAAGGGTTTATATATCATATTACCATAACCCTTCGAACCGTAGAACCAGGGATGGGTCGGAATGGAACATGTTTTGTAGATGTAACTATTTATGTTATAATTATTATACTATATATAGTACGCCTGTAGTTTTTTTGGTGATTAACCAGCCTGGTGCAAATATAGTTTTTTTTTTTGTTACCGGAGAGAGACCGGGTGGGGGAAGTAAAGTTACGGATAATTCATCATTCATAAATCCCCTTCAATGAATGCTGCATTAACGGTATACCCCTCACTGTGATTTCTAAAATCAAATGACTTTAAGATAATAAAATGTATGCTATAATTAATTAATCTAGAACTGTAATAATAACATTGGCTATGATTATCAAATGGATGTGTTGGCTTGTTCTTTTGGATTGAATTTTGATTAAAGGCAAGCGGTATAATAGTGTATTAATAAGTAGCCCACTTTTTTTTGGAATCGCTTGTCTTCAATTGGAATTTTGCCCACTTGTTGCCACTAGTAGACTCTAATAGAAATTGTACTTTTACTTTTCCCTTTCCCTTTTTTTTCTTTCTCTAGTCACGTAATGTTGTATAGTTAATAAATTTCTTATTATTTGTGTTTTCTCCCCCCCCCCCTCCTTCCCCCCCACACAACGCGCAGTAAAAACATCACCAAAACTGTTATTTAACTGGAACCGCGCCGCTGACAAGCGTTTCTAACTATAGACGGGGGCGCCCAAATAACATGTATGATTGGTTGAAATAAAATAAATTTCCTATTCATTTCTATTTCTATTCTATTCTATTTCTATGTCCTATTTTACCATCAAATCGCGATTTTTCTTTTTAAAGTATGCGGTAAGCGGAACAATAAATTTAAGAATAAACATTTTTTTTTAATTTCATTTTACAACAATTATTGAACAGGGTTATTTATATCCTGCTTAAGATTAGAAGGTTAGTTCTTTCAAATTTAAAACTATTATGCTATATCAAGTTTGTGGAGCTTTATAATATAAATTAAAAAAAATTTCCTTTCCCCTCAAGAGCTAACACGTAAATTTTATAAACTAACAAAAATAATATAGCTCTTTAAGAGAAATACAATTTTCGTAACTGTATAAAAAGGAACAATCTACCACACCAAATGCCACTTATCGCGAAATTTTGGAAAGTTTACTAATTACTCCCAACAATCGTACTTTCTGTGTGGTAAAAAAATAGTTGGGGTTTTTTAAAGGTGAACATTAATTTTTTCTTGGCTGCAAGCACACATCAGATGGTAGTTGGCCTAGAGTGGAGTAGCGTGAGCTTTGGCGAAAGTTTTTATCGTGAATTGAGAACAAAGAAATTATATTTTACTAATAAAACCTACTACTATTGAAAATTTACGTTGTGATATGGAAAATGTATGTGTCTTAACATAATTCAATAAACGAGTATTATAAAAAAAATCTATGTTTTTGCTTTTTAGTCAAAGTCAAAGTAGTTTTTCATTTTTTTTTCAAATTATGTAACTTAGTAAGTACGTGGTAAATATTCTTTTATTCTCTTTTATAAATAATTTATTTTCATATAATTTAAAGAATAATAATTTGTAACAGAAATTTGTGTGATTGAGGTCAGAAATAAAGAATAAAAAAAAAACGGTAAAATGAGAAAGTTATATCATAATTCCCAGAAAATGTCCCTCCATAAGGGATTTGTAAGTAGAAAACTAGTCCTTGAAATGAATTTTTTTAAATAAAAAAATGCTATTATGTTTTATCATAAAAACCAACGTTTTAAAATCGTTTATGTTTTTCCCCAACGGGACATAAAACTTGAACCAAATTAAAATACTAACAATAAAAAATAATCCCGCATTGCTTAAAGGTTAGTTAAGTAACGATTGGTTTTTTTAAAAAAAGAGTTAAAGTTCACGACAAATATGATATTTAATTATTAACTGAAATTGTGTATCGCGCTATTTATAAACTATTTTTAATGAAGGAGAATTCAAATTGATCATAATATTTCAAATTCAAAAATGAATTACCAGGCACATTTAATTATGGTCATCAGCTCGAAGCACAATATGGGCAATCATATAAATTGCTTTTTTATAAAAAAAATTTTATAAATCCTGAAACAAAAATTTACAGACTGCTAGATTTTTCCCCTGTTTCTATCAACTCTTTGTTTGAACAATCAGGAAATATTCGGTAAATAATTAATACTACTAGCCATTACCACTTAGGGTTAGTATTTGTAAAAAACCGGAGTGCTTATAATGATTGTACAACTATCCCCAGCAATCAATAATTGCCATAATTTAAATGGTGAATCAAAAATTAAATTGCGGGACCCTCCCCGCCAATAAACATTCATTGGGTGCTTGGTATAAGAAAACACCCATGATGTCACTAATTACTAATCCTACTGTCTCCTGGGTTTTTGAAAGCAAATTTGTTTATAAGAAATGTCCGAATTATATTCACAGCCTCTACACACTGAGTTTATCAGTAGAAACATATCCGTAAGAAAATCAATTCATGTCATAACATTAATTAATTAATAATTAATTTTTATAAAATTAAATTTAAAAAATTTAAAAAAAAAATATTTAATTAAAAATATAAAAATTTTAAAATAAAAAAAAAAAAAATTTAAAAAATTTATTTAAAAAATAATATAAAAAATTAAAAAAAAAACCGAAAATCACTGTAACATTCCAATTGTAGGTTTAACAACCAATCCTATCAAGGATTTCACCACTCCACTTATTACACTATTTGGAGCTACCAAAATAGAGGCAAAAATTAATTAATAAGTTTTATTTTTTCTTTCTTGTATAAACGACGTTCATAAAATACAAATTCCAACAATTAACTTTCAAACATTAAATTAAAAAACAGATAATATTTAACTATTTGGAGCTAACAATAAATGAGGGAAATACATTTAATAGTTTATTTTAATTATGTTTTCTTTGTATACACACGTATAAAACAAACACAATTACTTCAAACATTAAAATAAAAGAAAGAAAAGGAAAGAAATTATAACTAGTAGTATTAAACTATTGGAGCTACAATTAATGAGGAAAAAAATTATAGTTTTAATTTCTCTTCTTCTTTTGGTATAACAACGTATAATAAAACAAACACAATTAACTTCAACATAAAATAAATAACAGTTATATTTAAACCTATTGGAGCTACAATAAATGAGGAAAACATTATAGTTTATTTTTCTTCTTTGTATAACCACTATAAAAACAAACAACACAATTACTTCAACATTAAATAACCAGTATATTTAACTATGATAATTTAATTTTAAAAACCACTTATTAACTTTATATATACAATATATATATTATATACTATATATATATATATATACTACTATATATCATATATATATATATAATATATATAATATAATAAGGGTAATCTGATAAACAAGAATCGGTAAACGATAGTAGTAGCCATGACGTCAAGTGAAATTGACAAAAGAAATAAAAAGAAACAGGTGAAAAATAAACATCGGAGTACATATTTTTATAAGTTTATATCTATGGAAACAAAGTAAAGTATTTCTAATTATCGATAAATTCAGAAGTGTTGTTTACAAAACTCTTTAAAGTCATACGTTTGGTTGGAAAAGCACGTCCAGGAACAAGTGAGGTGGAAAGTTTTTTCATAGTTCAGTTTAACTTTGAAATCGTTCAACACAGAAGACGTCAGAACTCACCACCTGGAGTGCGAGGGCGAAGACCAGGACCAAGGCACGGCCTTACAGATGAGTACATTTAATTAGTTAAGAATCAAGGTTTTTTGATCTCACTGTTCTTCTTAGACAAAGCAGTTTAAAATAGAGTTTTAGTGATTATTCATCACAGCAAAAAAAAAACAGTAAAAACTGTTCAAATGCAAGCACAACGCGTATTCAGTTAACAGGATTTTAATCCTCGTAGGGATTTTACAATAATAGTTTTATTTCGTGAAGATTACGTTAATCAACAATTAACATTAGTATGTTTTGTGTACAAATAGCAAAATCTTGTTACTTGGCGTTTTTATTACTTTCAGTACTTTAAGTGTACAGAGGGAATCGCTTAATTTTAATAGTGTCTTTATAAAAAGATGAAAATGATTTAAGATCCCTTGATATATATTTCATAAAAAAGTGTAAAGATTATTACAGAATTATTTTCTTAAAGATTTCTAAGGGTCATCTTTCTTGCATTTTATAGTAGGGTAAATATGTATCAAAACTTTCAAATTAGTAAATGATGGTGGACTTAGGATTAAAATTCGTAACTTATTAAACGTTTAATAGTTTAAAATGAACATTTTTGAAAACAGTATTTTGTAGAGTTAAAGATACAAATGATATATATCTTTACATATTCAATTAGTTGCTGAGATTACAACTAGAGCAGTCAGCCATTTCAAAGAGAAACAAAAAAAGTGATATAGTCATAGAAACAACTTATAATATTACATACTTCTTATTTAAATATAAATTATTACTGTAAATAATTTTTTTTGTACAATAACTGTTTTATGACAAAATATGAAGAACCGTTGTGGAAAATATTGCAGAGCAATATTTAAAATTATTATAAGTAAATTAGCTCCGTTTAGTTTTTGTAATTACTGTTTGTCTTTGTTTGTATAAATTACTAAAAATAACTAAAAATCCTTCCATGAAAAGTAAAGTTTGGTGTCATAATTAAATGTATAAGATAGAATAATTAAATAACCTCATGCTATTTTCACGTTGCAACGAAAAATAATCATTCATGCAAGATATAAAAGTTGGTCCAAAGTGCCTGCAAATTATAAACTGCAATTACGACACAGTTACGTATATTAAATAGCCAAACACTATTTGAAGGCAAAGAAATATACGGGCAAAGCTTAAGAGACGCGTGCGAAGCCGCGGGAAACAGCTAGTACATTATAGATACGTCATTTTGCAATGGCATATTAAACACTCAAAACATTTCATGGAGACTGGAACATATTCCTGTCTTAAAAATAACTAGATTAGTTATAAATAGTAATTTTAGGATCACAAAGTTGAAGAGTGAAACAACGTATATACTACGTACTGCGTTATAAGTATATAATGGGACACACACATTTCTCAGTAAAATCATATAATATTCAAGTGAATAGATACAATAATCCAATGTTAAAAATACTAACAGGTATTGCTAGAGTCCATAACCGCACTATGTAAGATTTTGCGCTTTGGATCTGACAAAGAAAGAGACCACAGCTTCATAACCTGTGTGTGACCAGGCACAATGTTTCTCAGTACCTTCGACTCTCCTACTTATTCTGTATAATAAGATCCCCGCACATGCCAGAACCCCTCGAGGATGGGTGTAATAAGCCTTAAGAGAGGATCTGCCTCTACTCATTATATAACAATATTTGAATGCGTGGCATATGTTACAACAATATAATCATACAGAGTTCAATATGTTGGCTACTATAGGTACTTCCTTGTACACAGCGCCTCACCGCCTGGTTGTCAAAGTCTTCAAAGTTGACTTTTATCCCGTCGTATTTAACACTGTAATCGTTTAAATGGCTTTATTAGTTGAATAAAGGATTATTAAGTGCAGAAATGGCTTTTGTGATTATCAATCGGACTGGACATTAGAATTGACATACACAGTTCATAAACACTATAAATCTCAAAAATGAACTGCATATTCTCTATAAACTACTTCTAAAAATATGTGATTTAGTATTAGGTTTCCAGCTTATACATAACTATGGGTAACCACCAATTCAATAACAGTAAACTAGAGTATTCTCAGTTTTAGACTATACGTTGTTTCTTGCAATTACACTTTGTTGTGTCTAGTGCTGTCTTTTAATGATTGTTCTGTTGTTAACATTGCAGCTTTAGTAGGGCTTTACTAGTTGGACTAACAATGGGTTTCTTGGGTAGTGTCAAACCAAGTGACTAGTGTGATGATTTTTTCGCAATGATTAGCAACTAATGTTAAGGATCCAGAACAATTTTATTTATTAAAAGTGTTTGTATTTCTATTTCCACTAAATTTTATTAACGCGTTCCTGAAATAATAGTTCATATAATGGTAAGTATAAAACATTTCAATGTTTTATTTTTAATGTTCTTCTCTTTTGACATTAATTAATGAACATATGCAAACAGTCCTAAATAGTAATTACAATATATAACAAACACTTGATTGCTTTATATAATGTTTTCAGTATATTAATCTGTACTGAAGTGTACTCACAACCGCTTATTTATACAATAAGTTCCACTCTATGTTTTGTAATCCTAAATAGCAACATTTAACTTGCTATAGTTAAGCGTTCATAATCTTTGCTAAGTTTTAATACACTAGTTTGACCTATTTGTGAATATTTAACTTCCTATGAAATGCCATAGGGCTGGCTGTGTGACATACGTAAGAATATAGTTCTCTTGAACAACTATAAAATTTGTATCAAGTATGCAAAAACACGTAAATACCACTATGGATGTAAAAGATTTTCATGAAATAGCAAAGAGATTCTCCCTGCACACTTTGGGTACAGAGAGGATTAAAATAATTGCGAAATGCAAACTAGGCAGGTTATTAAAATAGATTAATTTCTATGAAAGCAATATCGAGTTCGATTGTAGTGCATAACATTGCATAATATTTGCTTTGTCATTATTGAACCTTTACACATTGATCTTAGTGTAAAACAAGTAATAAAACGATAAAACTGCCTAGGAGGTAAATTTTTGAGTAAACTGAGTACATAAACATGAGTTTATAAATATTTATTAAGGTTATTTTCATAAACAACTAGCAGACACTTTTATTTTAGAAATTTCTGTATGGGCCAATAAAAATTTAAGCTATTTTAACAGTCGTCTCTTTAACTAAAATTAACCAGATTTAAAAATTTGAACAATCTATAAATTTGAACTTTTTTTAACATCTGTAAATAAAATATCTGGCAGAGATTGTAGGTGTAACGTTTACATGTATGTGTCATTACATCAGATGTATGGCCAATCCCCCTTTAAGCCTTATTCCGCCCGTTCTCATAGGACTAGGGCACTAGCCTGTGCGAGGATCTTATGAAACCAGAAATAGGGGGGAGAAGTCCGATTTCTGGTTCAAACCGGCCAATTTGGGTACTGAAATGAAAAGTGCAGCGGTCAAAGGCAGGATTCGAAAACCGGTGCTAATGTCTTAGAGACTGAAAGAGTTTCAAAGTCGTTTATAAAATGGAAAAGCCTTAATGAGAAAATAACTTTAAAAAATACTAAACGTTAAGAAAAAACTACTCTGTTTTAAAAAAAAAAAGTTATGATATACATTCCTCAGCTCCCATAATTAGTGGGTATGATTTAAATTTTACAAGACAATGAGAAAAATAATTCCACGCTATATTTTCTTACAGACTTGATTATTTTTTACGGTTTGCAACGTGAAAGTTGCAAGAGTAATTACATTTTAACTCTCCTTTTAACTTTTTAAAATTGATTTATATGGCACCCAAAACCATTTACTCTTTATGTTGATGAAAATTATGAATAGTTTATATTCCTTAGTATTCTTTAATTTATATTCCAAACACACGACAGTAAGTTACGAAAAAAAACTAAACGAAAAAAAAACGGACCTAATTTACCTTATCATTATTTAAAATAATGCTCTGCAATAATTCTCTATCCTCTACAACGGGTTTCATTATATTTTGCCAAGAAACACTTATTGGAACAAAAATAAATTATTATTTAATAGTACAAAAAACCGCTAATAATATTATAATATTGAAATATGTAATAATAATAAGTTGTTTCTTTCCTATCACACTATATCGCTTTCAATTTTTTTTTTCGTTTTCTCCCCTGCCTCTCTCTCTCTTGAAATGGATGAGTGCTCTGGTTTATAATCTCAGTAAAAAATAATTGAATAAATAAACATATACAGAAAAACCATTTTTATTTTAAAAATTATTCCCTTTTTTCCTTTTTTTTTTCTTTCTTTTTTTTTCTTTTTTTTTTTTTTTTTCTTTTTTTCCTTTTTTTTCTTTCTTTCTTTTTTTCCTTTCCTTTTTTTTTTTTTTTTTTTTTTCCCTTTTTTTTTTTTCTTTCTGTTCGACTTTAAAAAAACTAATAAAACCGTATAAAAATAAGTTGTACGTAGAAAATTGAATGTAAATACTTTATTTTTATTTTTTGATTTTCCTAAGAGTATAATCCAGCCAATTCCTCCTAATTTTCAAATTAGATTCCCGAATATTCTAACCTTAACCTTACTAATAAAATATGCCAGAAAGATGACGTTTTTAGGAACAAACCTTTAAAGAAAAATAATTCTCTAATTAAGATTTACGACACTTTTTTTATGAAATATTTTATGGTAAGGGAATCTGAAATATTTTAGGAGTCTTTTTTGAAAAAAGCAACAAATGATGTTAAAACCTGCGATTTCCTTCTGTACCCTTAGAGTACCGAAAGGATTAAAAACCAAACCCCAAGTTACAAGTCATTTTCTTCTTTTTTTTTTTCCTTCTCCCCCCTCTTCCCCCCCCTTTCCCTTTCCCCTTCCCCCTTCCCTTTTTGTAAACAACCAAAGTCATTATATACTGAACGTTTAAATTGGTGATTTCGCTATTCTTTCTCTATCGTGAAACAAATAAAATTCAATTGTAATAATCTCTAAAAAGAATATAATCCAGTTAGACTTTAAACAAAAAAAATAAAAAAAAACAAAAAAAAAAAAAAAAACAACGATAAAAAAACGCGTTATAGGTTATAGTAATCAATTTGAAAACAAACCGATAAATACCCCAGGGACTCTCTAAGAAAGAATAGTAAGCAGCAGAAACTTTGATTCCTAACTAATTAAAGTAACTCGTCTAAGAGTCCAGGGTCCTTCGATTCCCTAGTCTTTGTTCGCACACGTTACTCCCTGGTGGTAATTTTTCCCTGACGTTTCCCCTGCGTTTGTTGAACCGTTACAACTGAACGTATAAAAAAAAAGTCCCTGGTCCTTAACCAAAGCTAATGGGCGTCGCATCTTGTTCCTGAATGGGTTTTTTTTTTTTTTTTTTTTTTTTTTTTTTTTTTTTCCCTTTTTTCCCAACCCAACGCAAAGTTTTTGCAGTTCAACGAAATTTGTAAACATACATTTTGAGAAATTGGATCGAAAACTTTTGAAATACTGTTTACTTCTATAGCTGTCTCCATGGATATTAAAATATATTAATAATGTACTCCTGTTGTGTATGTTCCACACTGCTTCTTTTCTCTTTTTTTTTTTTCTTCATGACGACTACTACTATAATGATTACCGATTTCTTGTTATCACATTACTCCTTACAACAATATATACTCAGAGAGACCAAACACTCCTTTTTTTCCGTTTTGCCCATCTTAATATTAACCGGAGAGGTACGTGATAAATTAAATCATGGTTTAGGTTACAATATCCAGGTGCAGTCTATTTTTCGATATTGTCCATTGTTTATTGTTTATTAGTATATCCTGCAACTAAAAAGAACCTGCTTAGATTTTATGGCGCGTAAACGTTTTTTCTCTCTTTCCCCCCCCCTTTTTTTTTTCTTCCCGCCCTTTTCTCCCCCTTCCCCTCCCCCCCCAATTGTCAACATATGATTTAATTTAAATTACCATGACCCAACCCACCCAACACAAAAGCACTGTATTATAAATGATTAAACAACAATCAGGTAAAGTTCTTTTTTTTTTTTTTTTTTTCCCAATTATATGGATTCTTGGCTTCGAAAATAATGCTATAATTTTGGAGGAAAAGAACGAAATTTTCTTGTGTTTATTTTGATTTGTTAGCATTACCCTCCTGTTTGTTTGAGGTAATAATTTTTTAAACAATTCTAACACAGTTAGAAACAAGTGGTTGCAAATGTTTTCAATTTGTTTTGGTAGGTATTTGCAAATATTTCGCTTTTTTTTTTTTTTTTTTTCAGTGGAAATGTCGTGCAATCGTATAATTGCTGGTGCTTTGGTTTACAATTTCAGTTCACGACAAGAAACTAATGTTGATTTCAAGTTAGAGTGTATGTTTTAATAGTCCTGCAATATAAAACACTAATTTTGCCACAGAAACATATTGACAACAGAATGAGAATATGACTACTGCTGGAAGAAAAATCCATCCTATTTCTCCGAAAAGTTTTCCCTAAATGTGTAAATTTACTAAATTTACATTAACCATAAAAAGCAAACTGATATTTTAAAATATCCCCAAGAGAAATAGGATTATTTAAACGCTCCAGCAGTAATTATATACTAACTCCAATAATTATTTT
>NW_025784471.1:0-24124 GCF_021130785.1 Homalodisca vitripennis
TTCCCATTAGAGGTCCAATTTACTAAAATCCCCTTTCACCACAAAGAGTCCTACTTATGGCATTTTTCAGAAATAATGAAGGTTTCCGTCCTGATTATTACTTCGCCAATGTCAAATCTCGGCCATTGGGACTGACGGTACCTCTCACACGGAATACGGTTGTGACCCATGAGAAATTATTTAATTTTAGACTGCTGGAATTACAAACCATTGAAATTTCCATGCTGTACAATTATGTATAAAAAGACTTTATTAATTTCAGATTTACACCCTTGATTTCAGAATGTAATAAAAATATGCTTGAAATGTTCTTGTACAATACACATGTTAATTTTATTTCTTATATTTCATAATGTTTAGGGTTGTTTACTCGTTTATATGTTAAATATACGTCCACATGTTAGCTGAGATAACTGCACACTTCACCCCTCTGGGCCTTGATAATACGATGAGGGTGAATAAAGAACTTTATTTTTCATGTAGAGATTCTCTTATAACAAAGTAGGATAAAAGGTAACTATATTCAAGTTTATTGTTGTGCTAAATACAAACTTAACTGTAAACTGTTAGTTTACTGTTTAGAAACAACTCCACTTATAGACCCTAAGCTATTAATTGTAGCAGGTACTTTATATCCTAAGTAGATCATTAATAGATTAGTAGATAATATAGTTGTGAACTTACTATCTTACAATCTCTGTTGTCTTTTACAGATTGTAACTTATGTTTTTTTGTTTAATATCTTGTGACTCAAATCACATATTACGTCCAAAAGATTTGTTGCTTTTGTTTTCGAGTTAATATTATGTTCCGTGTGTTTATATTCGTCCAATAAATTTTGCTATCAAATATGTTCATTATAAACATGTCCATTTTAAAACGATGCACGGGTGTAGGGTTCTCCAAATATTTTCGATACTGCTGAATCAATGCAATTATATCGATAGGAAATCTTACTTTTATACATGGGTATATCCGGGGATCAATTCCGGATTACCCATTATATATGATCACTTGATGGTCGCTGGTAAAGAGGGCGGTAGCTGTTCCGGTTGTTATTCACTAGCCTCTCATTTATCATTCTGATAACACTTCCCATTTCCACTTCAATATTTCTTTAAGATACCACCATTCTGGTAACACTAGTCGCCACATATTAAACGTTCAGTTACCTATATTGTTTTATCAATTGATGGCCACATTGCTTCTGATTAAGCCTTTATTGAAAAGTTTTCAATAAACTTAATCACGGCAAAATATAGTCAAGTCAAAGTCAAGTCAAAAAGTATTCATTTCTTCTTAAAAAATCATTTACATTTAGTTTACACGTTATTTTCTTAGGTTATTAAAAATTATACTACAATAACTAGTTACGTTGCTGTAAAACTCTATAAAATAAAACCTTAGAAAATTAATTCCCAAACTAAGTAAGAACTTGTGTTTTGAGAAAGAGTCTTGTACTGTACCGCATTGTTACTTATACTTTATTTTAGCTTAATTAAAACAAACTAAAAAGAATATCTATCAAAATAATTACAATTTCTGTAGAAATAAATATAAAAATATTTTAAAACTAAAATTATCAATTGATTAAGTTTTTACCACACCACCACACCTAATGACTTACGTCCCCAATCACTCACACTCACATACACCCAATACACATTACTCGAACACCGCGCGCGCGCGCGCACAGACACACACACACACACACACACACACACACACGCACGCACGCACGCACGCACGCACACGCACACACTGATACACGCTAGCGCACAAGGACAACACATTTGTACTACGTTAGGTCGAAAGTTAAGTTTATAATTGTTTTTTTATCTATAGATTGATTTTATAATTTGTTCGGTTCTGTCCCTTCCAACCTCCAGTAACTATGTATTAACTTTCTTTTTATATGTCGTGCTTGTATAAAAGTTGTTGTGCTGTAGGTCTTCAGGTATATTTCTGTATAATTAGTGGGCTATAATGAACGGATTAGTGGTCGAGTAAGTCCTTAAAAGTCTTGGTACACGTATTCCAACATTGTCCGCATTTCATGTGTTGTAGTCGTGGGTTATTTCGTCGAAGATTTCGTTAAATCGCTTGTGTATATGCAATCATAACAATTTCCTAACAAATAACTGTCGTTTGTCAAAAAAACTTTTAAGCTGTCAAAAGATATAGATGGAACACATGTTTAAAATATATAAAGAACATTCCGAATTAAAAAAATACTATATAGTTGGTAACCTTATATTATATTCTAAAGTAAATTTCGAGTTCACCGTGCAAGTATTCCAGAGTCTCCTAGGTTAATCAAAAACCTCTTAGTAATATGTTTTGCTTAAAACATCTGCTTATCAGATGAGAACTACGTTGGCCATTCCCACAACCATCTATAAGCCAGTTGTTGTAAAATACTCATTAATATGTTAGGAACCATTGATAATTTTTAATACTTTGAGTTTTCCGTTATCAAAAGGGTAAATACATTGTATCAAGTTGTAAAATTGACAACCTGATTGAGGTAGTGATATTGGAAACACTACTGTTCTGGTTTGTCTTATTCTAGCTGAACAATGCCGGGTTGATAGTAAAAGGTGTGTTATAACGACTTGGATTGTTGATATTCCAGAGTATTAATATTTAAATCATCAATAATTACATCCAAGACGATATAAAATATTTTTTGATTAGTAAAGATTCTAGTGAATATTAAGTACAAATGTATTACTAAATTTTTTAACTATTAAATATTATCTGGTTTGTCTAAAATAAAAATCACAGTTCTAAATAAAAACAATGGATTTATTTTTAACTGGCGAAATAATAAGTTTAACGTTTCAGAATTTTATCACTCTATTTTCCACAAAGAATTGACAAACCTTTTTGTAAATTTAAAAATTCCTTTTGGAAAGAAATACAAATATTAATCAAATATATCAAAACTAAAAATCACAGCTCTCTTCTAAAATAAAATAATAAAGTTTTTAAAATAAGAATGGAAATACCACTTGGAAATAATAAAAATAAAAATGTTCACTTCTAAGGTTCACTCAAAAATTTATAATAAAAATTTCAACTTCTCTTTACACTATTTTGAACCTTAAATTTCAAGTCTCTGCAATTTAGATTACAAGTCTCTCTCTAACAATTATTAAAGTCCAATTAATTTTCAATTAATAATTCATAATAAAACAGTTTCAGTTAAATATTAATAAATTACTACCTTTTCAAATCTCAATTAAAGTTATTAACAAAGTTCAATTTTAATTCACTTCTCTTGCAAGCATGAACTCAAATGTAACTTGTATGATTCTATTATGCTCTATTGTTCTTCGAGAATAAGTTATTCAGATTGCTCTGTAGTTTCTATGAATTTAATTTTTTCCTATAAAAAAAGAACAAAATTAATTTAAAATCAGATCAGGACGACTATTTCAATAAAACGTACAATAAAGTGGTGCTTACCTCAAAATCACTCGCGGAAAAAAATATAAAGAAAAACGGCGCACTGCAATTAACTTTACTCACGAAAATAACCAAAAGAAGGGCGAAAATTATGAGCGGGCGCTTAAATACTTCCCTTTCCAATCAACTGCAGGACGTCCGTGGTGCTCTCTCATTGGTCCACCTGTATCAAACCAGGAGAACAATACTCACAATAAGACAAGTTCTAATCAATTCAAGGCAGTCAACCTGCCTTTCCTAACAATTTAAAAACTACCAGTGCTAACTTGCCAAAAGGATTACATGTTCGATTTTACCCTGACATTTCACAATCTAATCTAAAATTAAGTCCCAATATTTCGATCCCAAAATCTTTATTTAATTTAAGTTTTAATTAAAAAAAATAAATCAATGTAGCTTTAAAAACGCTACAGTGTGTGACGTAAATAATTTCGTAGACTCTTCTCAAGTTAAAAATGTAAAATAAGTTGCAGCCAAATTTATTAATATCAACAAGTAAAAAAATCTTACATATAAAAATACATTGGTACAATGTAACATTTTTTAATATCACAGGTTTTGCAATTTATTTACCTTTTTAAGTTCGAAAACGCAAGATATTACTATACTTAATATTTGTACATACAGTTTTCCCTCTTAAAAGTATAAGTACCTTTTCTGCAAGCGATTTTGAAACATATCAGTTTCTTCAACCTAATCTGCCTTTCTCGAATTTTGGCTATTACTATGATGATAATTAAAAAGTAACATACTAATACCTAATATTATGAAACTTTACTATGTATATTAGAGAAAGTATCATGGAAGTAATATTACTTTTCAGCCATTGGAGATTGATTAAGGATACAAAATAAGCACACAGATGCTTACCAATATTAGTAATTGTTCTTTTTAACTGTATATACCAGTTTTCATGAACATAATGCAATTTTGATATGTTAATACAAGATCAATAAATGAAATAAAAATTCCTCAAACTCGTAGAAATGACTTTGTTATCTTAAGTATACAGCATAAACATCCTACTTACGAATTACATTGAAAAGGATAACTTTAATCCAAAGTAATAACACGTGGCTATCCTATTTATTGCCACTAATAGCCATTAATAGCCATCTTTAAATGATTGTAATGTTCTTATGCATGTATTGGCCTGTTAACATGAAGTATAATGGAACTTTGTACGAACAAAAAAAACAGTTTTGAAAAGCGTTTTGCACAAATTCGCAATGTTGTTAACATTTATATATAATATAATACGTTTTTTTTTATAAAGTTAGAAAAATCACATGTTAAACTAGAAACGATAGTTTAATGTTTTTCGAAAAGGATATATTCAAAATTTTATTTAAGAGGAAATATAGAGGCTTGTACCGCTCAGGAACTAAGCGTTTCAGGCTGTGAGTTTTAACGGCCCCTAAGGGGTACAACTTCTATGAAAAACCTGGAAGAGGGGGTGTCAATTGCCACCTAGAGGTATAAGTGCGGTTGGAATACACAAACCTAAGTATAAACATGCTCTTTTGTACAACGTGAAAGTGTCATTGCTTTGTAAATATTTATCTTTGTATGGAACAACATTGAACAAGGTTCTAAAAGTTTATTTAGCAATTATTGAGATTGTTTTGACCGATATACGTTGTAACTGGTGTGATCTACTCTTGTAATGAAAAGCTTTCAACCAAGTAAATTTTAAATTGGCAGTTTATTTCATTAAAAATTAATATAGTTTGAAATTATGAATTTTGTGGTTTATATATAAAGTATTTCCAATTACTTCTTTAAGTATTTCATTACATATTACAAAATAAACTATTTTCCCAAATAAAGTCTTTGTGAAAAATATATTCGCTGTTTGAAAATGTTTAGGAGTAAGTGAAGATTTTGACTTTATTGGAAGCTAATCATTACTGAAATGTATTGTTTTGTAGACATCAAAGTTATATCAGTCAAGATTTATGGTATAAGTAAATGTATGAGTCCGTTGTAATTGCTTTAATTTTTATTGAAAATGGATATTGGTTTTAGGTTGTTGTTTCAATATGTTAGTTTTCAGATTCAAAATTAGAAAATGATATTTATTGTTCATTTAGTGTAACAGATATTTTCAGATAATTGTAGATAAGATTGAAAAGGAGCAGTTAGTGCATAGGGTCGCAATATTTAAATAAGTTTATCACAAGCCTAAGCTCCCTTATTTCAGCAATAAAAAAATATTATGAAAAGCATTTCCATATTATGAAGTATTCACTAGATCAGTACAGCATGTTCAACAGTTTCATCCCTGGTGTCTGTATTATTAATAAATAAATATAATATTTAATTAAATAAATAATACATATAATTTATATTATTATTATTTATTGTATATAATACTAAATAATAATATATTTGTTGATTTATTTTAAATATATATAAAATTATATGTCTTCTATATATATATATATATATATATATATATATATATAATATATATATATATATATATATATATATCAAAATATTTTATTACATTTTATTCAGTTTGAATAGTAAAAATTGCAAGCAGGCTTTGTCTTCTAATTTTAATGTACTTTTCATTGTAACAAAGTTATTTACAATTTTTCGAATTTATTATTATTTAAACTGGAGTAGCATTATTTTTCATACAGAATTTGAACTGTGAATAAAAGTTGACAAGATTTTATACCGATGTAGAATTATTAGTTATCTTTAAGATGAACTACCTTAAAATTTAAAATTCTGTAAATTTTTTATGACTTTTATTATGTATGAATTGCCGAATTTTAATAAAACAAATCAATATTCAATTTAAGTAATGCTTATAATTGATAGAGCAAAATAGTTAACAATTTATTTTTATTTTATTTTGTATCTCATAAAAATTATTACAGTAATATTTATACACTAATCCACAAATAAATTCATTTTAAAGGAAATAATGCTTCTTAAAAATGGTTATACTTTTCGTAAAAAACTACAAAAAACGACAAGAAAGTCATGTTCTGAATTGCTATACATATATTATTGGGGCTCAAAATCCTCTTACGATCCCATGATTACTTAGCAGCACAATTTGTTCTGCAAAACAGAATCGTAAAACGTAGAGGTTTGCTGTTTTTCAAGCCTAATTTGTATGCGACAGGAGAAACACAGAATACTAATGGTGCGTAGGCCTGCAATTAGTAAACCCACCAGTCCGTTACCATATGTTACGTTTACGAGCTTTGTTATGTCCCCACATCTTCTGTTAACGAAATGGTCAGATTACTACTGTATACCTGTCCCCATATTTGTAGTGGCTAAAATGTTCTCTCATTTAAACTAGTTTTGCTTTTAAAAATGTTTGTAGATTTCATTAAAAACAGTTTTAATGCAAAAAAATTAATAATTCTTTTACAACTTACATTTTATTTATAATATGGCTGTATATTCAAAATTATACTAAATAATCTTTAGGTACAGTTACTTTTTCAGATTTTAAAGTGAAATGATGAATTTGTTTATACTGACATCACATACAATGAAGTATATACATGGACTTTTTACACACCCTATATAACGGGTAGTAATTATTTCAGGGTGTACATAAAGTCCTGCACGGGTATAATATTTTCTAAACGATAACAGATAAATAAACAAGATTTGGTACATCAATACTACACCTAAAAATCTACTTTTTGAAGGAACTATCAGTTTTCTGTAATATCATGGGGACGTCCCCAAGGAGTCAGAAGGAAATCTTAAATAGGAGCATAGGTCAATATGGACATCATTTTAAAGGGCTTATCTAGCAGAGTGTAATGCCGCAAACCGCACTCAAAAAGATTGATCCAGTAAAAAATGGCGGCTGTTCAAAGATTTTACTTGGTTACATTTTATTAGTAGCCATAACCCCAGTAAAGCAAAACTGCAACCAAACGAATACTGCAGCTAACTAATACATTATGCTTGTCAGTTGTACAGAAGTGAATTATGACATTAGTTATCCTCAAGGGTTACAAATTTGGTCCTAATATATTGATAACGGGGAAAAACCTGATAAACAGTAACAATTAGAAATCTCAGCGACCTATGACGATCGGAAACACTTCCTGTTTTCATAAAGTGTTGAACAGTTCTCCCTACAGTTGTTCTAGAAATTGGCTGCCTCTCGTGAAAGTAGTCATTAAATAAATGGCATGCTTCCTCGTGTGATCGTCTATACGTTCACGTTCGTCAAGCGACATAGTGTAGTTGAAGAACTACAAGCAATACGACAAACTCTTTTGTACTAAAGCGCACTGATAAAATGGATGGACAGCACTACTAAAACAAGAAAACTAGAATAGCCTACTATGAATAGACTGGCTAATAGGAAAAGTCCTAACTGCGACCCAAAGATAAGAGATTTCTAATTGTTACTGTTATCAGGTTTTCCCCGTTATCAATATATTAGGACCAAATTTGTAACCCTTGAGGATAACTAATGTCATAATTCACTTCTGTACAACTGACAAGCATAATGTAGTAGTTAGACTGCAGTATTCGTTTGGTTGCAGTTTTGCTTTACTGGGGTTATGGCTACTAATAAAATGTAACCAAGTAAAAATCTTTGAACAGCCGCCATTTTTTACTGGGATCAATGTTTTTGAGTGCGGTTTGCGGCATTACACTCTGCTAGATAAGCCCTTTAAAATGATGTCCATATTGACCTATGCTCCTATTTAAGATTTCCTTCTGACTCCTTGCGGGACGTCCCCATGATATTACAGAAAACTGATAGTTCCTTCAAAAAGTAGATTTTTAGGTGTAGTATTGATGTACCAAATCTTGTTTATTTACCTGTTATCGTTCAGAAAATATTATACCCGTGCAGGACTTTATGTACACCCTGTATAGTGCATATAGTTACAGAGTTTTTCTATCATTTTAGACACTATTTTAAACAACTTAGGAGCCTTGAAATATTCTGTATGTATGCAAAATATGTAGTTAGGATCTATACCAATAGTAAATAATTTTAATTAAAAATTATGTAATTTATTGGTTGTTAAATGTGAGCGAATGTTAATTTTTATCTATTTGTATACCAGTAGAATAGCAGACATGCTTGTTGACCCTCGCGTCCACTGTCACCGGATGTGTAAAGGTGGCAAGTCAGGTTTATACTATCGTGGAAATTAGGATCAGTTCATAATTGTGTATCTCTTAGTGTATTAGTATACGTGAATTAATTTATATTAATAAATGAATATAATAAATAATTTATTGCTCGTTACAGTTTTAGGCGTTTGGTTTGATAGTGTAAATGATTTCTTTATTTAGTGGTACTAATACTTATTTTAATTATTTAATTAAAAATAAACTCTTATGCTTAAATTCAGTTCGCAGAGCAGTTTAATGTAACCTCTTCCCTTTTAGATTAAAATAAATACACCACGACCGTGTATATGTATATCTAGAGAAACACTCATCTTTCCGTTACAGTAAACACATATGTCGAGTGGTTTTTGTGGGACAGGATCAGAAAGAATAGTTCGTGAGAAGTACTTACAAAACAAATCTTTCTTGAACTGTTGAAATAATTAGATTAAAAACATTCAAATGTTTATAGTCTTTATAAGCTCTTGAAAATTCAATCCGCTTATGAGCGCTATATACAATATAAACTAAGTTCGATACCGAAAAAAATATCTGCACTGATCAGTTACGAGAAAGACCGAAAAAGCTTCTGAGATTTTTGACAATAAAAAGTCACTATGCAAATATTTACCAGATGAATCAAATTTTTTCTAAGATGGAAAACATACGCTGCTTTCCATACGACTCATGATAGGGCTATATATTTCCACTATTATTCCAGAGTGAAAGCCGTAATTTATATATATAGTAAGTAGATAGTAATATGGGGTTCCTGGCGCACTTTCGGAGCCGACCGAAAAGCAATGTAAAATACTGTTCAATGTACCATAAAGGAAGCTGAGAAATAACACAGCAAATCTCAATGAAAAATTAACCGAATCTACAGTCGTTCGTCTCCAAAAGCGATCGGTACATTACTATCTACTCTGTGGAATGAAAAATTAACCGAATCTGAGCTTCTACTTTCTTAAGCTGTGCTTTGTAAAATGTTGTCAAATCTGCTACGAATAAAGGATTTATCTTAATAAAATTTAATCAATTTAAAACATTTTTACTAAAAACATACTGTACTTTAATAAAAAACTTTTCTACTAAATAAACAACATGAACTCACCAAGCTCTCTTCAGTTTCTAGCATTTCAAAAACTTACAAAGAAAGACAATTTTAACGAGTTCAACGAATTACCAAAACATTTTAAAGAACAGTTGATACTTTCCTTAAATGATACAGAATTCAAAGAACTTGTAAAGTCTTTTGCAGAAAAAAACGTCTAATGGAGTGTTTTACTATCGGCAAAAAACTAAAAAAGTAAGGGATTACATATTTAATATAATTACGAAAGATATTGAAAAGAAAGTTAAAAAAAAATAAACAAACAGAGAGTTTTCATCGTTTTTTTATGACATTTTTCCCATATTATACGTTCTTTCAAGATAATCAAGACTTAATTGATGAATTTCTTAGGAATTTTTGTGAGTATCAAGATTTATCAACACAATTCATTAAAGAGCATTATAGAATTTTTCTTATAGAATATAGCCACCTTTTGTGTGAAAACAAAAGGTATTACTGTAGATAATATTCCATGTGATTCCTATGAAGAAAGACACCAACTATGGTTATCAAAACAGTACTATGACGTGGGGAGGGACTGCAAGTTTTAGAGTTAAGACTTTATTCTACAAAGTTAATTGTTATAATTTCTTTATCTTTAATAGTCTTCTTTCCAGTAACAACCAAGTGTAATTTTTCATTTTTGTTTAATTCTTTAATCTTTTTTCTCATCCAAAACAGTCAAAAATCTGTTCGGCAAGTGTACTTTACAATCTTCCAACTCGGCAATTATTGTAAACCCGAATTTATCTTTCATTTTCTCCAAATTCATGATTTTGTACTTCTTTTTTTCTTCTAATTCATTCAACTTCTTATACTCTTTAAACTTGCATTCACCAATATCATTTAACTCTTTCAAGAACTCCATTTAAATAGAAAAAATTTAAAGACGGAAAAAATGAAATTTGCTAACAATCACTCGAGAAGTCGGGGAGAATGTGAGTAAAACCGCATTCTTTTCAAGAGGTTCTTCGTTTAATTTCTCCAAATGTACTATAAAATCATCGAGGATTTCTGGTTCAAAATCGTAGACAAATTCTACATCTAGATAATAAAAAAATACAGGTAATATCTTTTCATAATAAACGTGTGTATCGATACCTACAAACCTAATGTATTCTTTGAAAAGGAAAATAATTTTGTCAATGGTTCCAAGAGATAAGTAAAAATTTTTATTCTGTTTTCTAAATTCTGTAACAAATTTTGTTTGCTTCTTGTCTCCATATTGCAATTTTGTAAGCAGATTATTCAAATGTGTTAGTTTATTTCGAAATTTCTTAGGTTTAGGTCTTTCGCACAAAATTAAATTACAACCTCTACAAACTAAATATTTTTTATCGATAATTTCTCCTCTATTAGAACACTTGTAACAGTTGGCATTATACTCTTCCATTTAAACAAAAAGATTTTTTTTTATAAATGGAGATTATGGAAACTAAGTCTGCCGAGGTATAAATTTTTCAGCGCAAATGTTTGTGTTTACATTTCTACAACAGAGATAAATAGAAATAATTTCATTCTATTGTACAACTATTTAGGATATTTTGTATATGATTACAAAGATTATTCCGGAAGAAATCGAGATTTTTCATCAGCGAAAGAGTATATTTTTGAAGTTTTAGAAGGAATGAAAGAGAATAATATGAACATCATTAACTACTGAATTTCTCTAATATCGTTCTTAATCACATCATAGGCTAAAAATTTCTCAGAGACAACAACAACATAACAAAATCGCGTTTGTAACAGCTTTTTGAAAATCCATATTGATAATTATATCGTTCTTTGAACCAGAAATATTTGTCAAACTCTTTGTTGTATCAATGACATAAATAGGTCTATTCGCTAAAAATTCTTTAGGATTGTAATACATTTCCTTATTATTACAGTAAACTTTCTTAAAATCTTGATACATCTGATTTCATGATTCTGAAAAGACCTCCGGAAATGTTTAAATTTTGTAATTCATCTGGATAATAAGAACCGTTCAATTTTACTCTGATATTTTTTACATCCAAACTATCAAACTTTGAAGGATTTTTTTCTTGATTATTCTGTCTATCTGTTTGAAAACCGATGATAACGAACTTGGGATTGAAGATATTTCTATAAATATTTGTGATATCGAACGAATAAGTTGTTCCGGAAATACCTTTTTGTTCAATACATTGCCAATCTAGAAAATTAAACATAATGTTTTGACTTTTTGTAATTTCATCAATCAACCTAATTTTACTCGTGATTTTATAATCAATCATTGGAACTCTAATAAAAAAAATCTGTAATTGTTATTTTTCCATCAACAGGCATAACATTTCCAGTTGCAGTCTTCAGAATCACATCATCGTCTTCTGCTCTTATAAAACTTAGATAAAATCCTCCTTTATAGATCGGAATAGTAACATTTTCAAAAAATCCTAATCCAAAATGAGATAAAATTTCCAGCTGCTTCAAAAACACCAAATTTAAAATCTGATTCAAAGCCATTAGAAGTTTGAGAAATAACATCACTTTTTGAATACGAAATAGTTCCTTTAATTGTGCTTAATTGACCACAGTTTTCGACTTCTTCTATCAATTTATTGTGTTTTCTTACTTCAATCTTAGAAAATAAAAAACGGTATAAAATTATCGATTAATCTAACATTATCAGTTCCAAGATATGCTTGACCATCTTGTTTTGTTAAAGTTCCAGAAATATAAAACTGGAAGTTAGACGAGCAAAAGTTATCTCCAAAATCAATATTAAAACTCAGTTCTTTTATTCGGTTCATTCAAATGTTGTTTACTAATTGGATAGAAATTTTTAAACTCCGCCCTTTCAATATCACTAGCATATTTTCTGTAGTCCGCCATTTAATAAGAGAAAATTTAGAAAATTTTAAACATCGTGTATCATTTTTTCATCGATCTAATGTACGTTTTTATAAGAAAAGATATAAATTTTAGTAAAATAATTAAAAAGATTAGAGTCATTTTTAATGATCTACTTCGTCATATTCAGGATTCTCTTCCTTAAATTTTGCGATCTCGGTCACATATTTCAATAAAATTTGCACAGGATAGTAACCGCTATCTATAATATTGTTCCAATCAACTGTATCTTTATTTTCATCCAAAAACTTTATACTCAAGTGTTGATAGAGGCAAAGAAGAGGACATATGATCTTTTAATTGATAATGTATATTTTCTTGAATGAACTCTGATGATAAAGTTTGATATTTAGCAATGTTATACCAATTCAATTTGTTTACGTATAATCTCATCATATCTTCGGATAAATTCATATTTTTGAGAAATATCATCCCAATGTTCTTTTTTCAAATCTCTTTCGTGTTGCATTATAAAAAGATCGAAAAGCACTGTAATGTCCCGCCATCTCTATTTATTAAGAAAAAATTTCAAAATCAAGTTTTTATAAATTGGCTCTTTTTAGCGTTACATTCAGCACATTTTCCAGATATTCTCTTAACTCCGTTAATGTTTGCATAGTATTTTTATATCGTTTGTGGCAGTTTTCTCTTTGCACCTCACACAGTATATGAGCGCCATTTATATAAGGAAAAATTAGTCATCATAGCCGCCTAATCCATTAAATCTGTTATCAATATTTTCAAAAGTTTTATTAACATCTTCTTTAAATTTATTAAAGTTTTCTTCTAGTTTATTTACTTTATAGAGATATAAATCGTTGTATTCAACGAGTTTATGATCAATATTCTCAAAAGTTTTTGTGGCATCTAAACTAAACTTATCAAAAGACTGCTTATTTTTTATAACTTTTTCATTAATTTCGCCAAAGTTTTCTTCTAGTTTAATTAATTTATCATGAAGTAAAGATTGATTAGTAACTACTCTTTTAAAAACTTCACCATTTTTTCTATCGGTTTCATTAAAACCCTCTTGAAAATTTAGCGAAATGTTCCAAAAAGTTTGTTATTTTTCCATAAAGATCGCCTTTATATAGATTGAAATTTTCCTCAAAATTTGTAAATTTTTCATCACAATTTTCTATAGATCTTTTACTTCTCGCTTCAAGTTTTTCATAGACTTCTGTTGTAAAATCTTTAACATGCTGTTTATGATTCTCATAATTTTGTTTTAGTTCATTAAACATTTTAATAGGATCTTTCTAATTGAATCATTACAACAAACATCAAATGGATTAATTCCTTTACTAACACCGCTAATTCTTTTTCCTTTAAAATCTAAGGCATTTTTAACATTCGGATCATGTAAATCAACAATATCGATGTTTTCTGATAATTTTAGAGGTTTTAAAATTTGTTCTTTAACAACAACATCATGTTTGTCAATACCAGGTCGAACACCGACAATTCTTTTTCTTATTAGCCAAACTAACATTAATTCTTTTCAACTTTGATTGCTTCAGTAATTTCATCAGCTTTTTCGATATGAGACATTAAATTGGTAAATAATTTTTTTACCACCATCATCAACTTCTTTTTCCAATGTTTTTATTTTATCAGCAACTTCATTTGAACTCATGAAATTTGCAAGTTTGTTATCATATTCTGCTTTAAAATCTTCAATCTCGACAGCAAACATATCTGAATCTGGAAGGTTTTGTAATACATTTTCTAACTTGTTATCAAACTCATTTCTCAAACTATCAAAATTCAAAACTATTATCTACATTTTGAATAATTTGTGTTCCAAATACGTCAAAAATATTTTGTGAATCCATATTTATTAAGCAATAATTTGTTAACAACTTCTTTAAAATCTTTACCAGTACTCAGTTCATTCAAAACAAAAACACATAAATGACCACAAATTGGGGGATCTTTATAGTCTTGAATCTGAGAATCATTGTAGTAGACGCTTGATTTTTTCAAATATTTAATCAATTCTATAGGTGGTTTGTCCTCAATTCTTCCATACGAATCAAAATAACATGCATTCTTATCATTTTTATAATAACAAATCCAATGCGTTCCACTTCCCATAATCGAGTCTAAATTCACAATTCCACATTCAAATTTTCTTAACTTTTTCAGGTAATGTATCTCTCATGAAGATTCCTCTAAAATGTTTAATATTTTTGCAGATTTCTTCCAATTCCCCGAATGTTAAAGGTTTAAATTTTTTTTTTTCAATGTTTTGATTTCACGTAATTCAAAGTTTTTTCATCTAATCCAGATCCTGTAACATCTTCCAACTCTTTATCTAACCAATTTAAAATGTTTCGAACAATAGGAATCACATCCTTTTTAACGATTGGAGCAGCTTTACGAACATAAGGAACAAACATTTTTTAACAACTGGAATATTTTCTCCAAAATCTAATAAATCTTTCAAAAGTCCACCATTTTTAAGTTCTTTCAACTGATTATAAGAAAATTCTATTCTGGTTCCTTTATTGTTTTTCTTATGTTTTTCGAGTTTATTGTATTGTCTATTTGTTAAAAATATCTTATCTTCGCCATTTTTTAGTTGATCTATTTTAAATTGAATACTAACGGGTATTTTCTTCTTAAAAGCGGATTTTATTTTTTCTTTCTGATTTTTGCTGAAATTTACATTTACCTCCATTTATATAGTTAAAATTTCAAGTTCTCTTCGATTCCCATTCCTAGTTTTCTCTTCAAAAACATTGCTCCAGCTGTTGGAAAGCGCAACAAATCTTTCACCTAAACTAGCATCTTTTGATAAAAAATCTATCCATTGCCTTATCTTGCAAAACTTTATCTGCGATATGTCTGGAATTTGTGTCTCTATGTTTTGCATAAAAAATATCGTGTTCCATAGCAGCTTGATCTAATTTATTTATACCAGGATCTCCTCTTTTTAGTCTTTTTTCGAGTTTTTGTGCCAGGCCCCCAGATACTGATAAGGTTGGTACGTGTAATTCAAAAGGTAAATTGTTGATAAAATCATTCAAAAGTCCACTACCCTCAATCATAGATGAACTTATTGCCGGCAAAAACTCGTTTTAAATATTTAATTCCATCAGGTTTTTCAATCATTTCATCAAGTTTGTTCGAAATAAAATCTTTAATCGCTTTCTTTTCGTTCAAAAAAATTGTTGTTTCCAGCCTTCTCTTGAGCATAAATATAATTAATAATTTCCATCGAGTTTTGTCAAATCGTCGATATATCTGTACTCAATCTTATTATCATTGTATTTTCTTACACCTGATCCTTCGATTCGTTTTTACCAAATTGGTTTAATCAAATTGAGATATTTTTTACCTTTACTTGACTTTGGTTTCTTAGTTGATGGATCATTATTTTTGTAAATTGAGTCAGATTCCCATAAAATTTCAGTATACTTTTTCAAGTCTTCTTCAGAATATATATAAATTATCTTTTGGAACATCAGTGCCTGTTAATAATCTCCATAAACCTTGAGTTCCTTTATATGTTTTATCTTTAATAATGATATCATTATGTTCAAAATTCACGGGCAAATTTCCAATCATAAAACTTTTCTTTTTTTTATCCCAATAACAAACCAAATTTATCATCCTTTGCTCTAGGAAGAAATTTTTTACCAATTTCACCAATTATTATATCCGTTGTTCCAGGGACTTATTGGTTCAACTATGGTAGAGTCTTTCAATGATTCGAGGTCTAAATGGTGTTGAAGATGGTAATTTTGGCAATTCAAACTCAGATTCTGGTATCGAAATATCAGCAAATTGTCGTACAACTGGAACCAAATTCATCAAATTTTGATTATCGCTTAAAACATTTTCAATTTTGCCCTCAACATTTTTTATTGCAGATGTTACAGGTTGATTAATTTTTTGAATAAATTCTTGTTCTTCTTCATCCATTCGAATCTGTTCTTTAAATTCTTTGATTAATTTCTTTTCGATTTGATCAAGTTTTTTCGCTTCTTCAGAAGTTACGTTTCGCCATTTATTTAGGAAAATTTTGAAAACGTGGAACGTAAAAACGTGAACGTGAAACGTAAAAAACGTGAAACGTGGAAACGTAAAACGTGAACGTGGAAACAACGTGAAACACGAACGTGAAACGTAAACACGAAACGTGAAACATGAACGTGAAAACATGAACGTGAACGTGGAACGCGAACGTGGAACGTAAAACGTGAACGTGGAACGTAAAAACGTGAACGTGGAACGTAAAACATGAACGTGAAACGTAAAACACGAACGTGAAACATGAACGTGAAACATGAACGTGAAACATGAACGTGAACGTGGAACGTGAACAGATTTACCGTTTTTCTGTTATTTTTCATAATGTAAATAAAAATTAAAGATAATATAAAAATAATTGTAACAAATATTTTATCAAGTAGATTTGTCAGACCACTGAGCAGCATTTATGTTAGAAAATTTATTCAAATATTTTCCATTTTTAGGCTTCAAAGTTAGATTAATAGTTAAAAATCCATAGTCTTCTTTCCAAATTTTATCACACAATTCATTTAAAGTGGTTTAAAACTCATATCAGATCCCACATTAATTGTTGTAAATCTTTCTCGAATAGTGATCGTCTTGCTTAAAAACACACAACATATTCAAATTATTTCTAATAACTTGTTTATCAACCTTTGAATAAAGCATTGGGAAAGATAGATTACAAGATATGTTTTTTGTGACGGGACATTACGAAATATTCCTTAATAACGTCTTGATTTTCTAAAATACAATCATCAAAAACGATTAACGAATTGGGTTTACATTCGCTTAACGGAACTATGTCCTCAGAAGCATTATAAAAATGTGATTATTTTCTTACTTAAGTTCTTCTCAATGTTTTCAAATCTTTTCTTGTAATTTTTTATAGGCGTCCTGTTCTAAAGATTTACTAAAAACATACAAATTGGAATAAGGAATCAACCTATTGTAGATAAAATTCAATAATAAAGTTGTTTTTCCACATCCACTTGAACCAACAATTAACAATCTGAATTGGTTGATCTTTTCTTATTTTCTTCAAACGTTTGAAGTTTTATCTGATCTTTTTGCTTTAAAAATTTCTCCATTTAAATAGAAGATTTTCATCTTGAAGCAACCGCTTGCGAAAATGAAGCTGTTCAAGTTGACTTCAGAAAAGCTCTAAATTAGTTTTAAACTTGGAACATCCTATACACTTAGAGGGAAGAATCAAATTATTTTATCGGTTTAAGCGGTTTTTATTCTGACAATTTTGTAATAAATATTAGTGAAAGTTCTCCTTATTGTATAGGACTTTAGTGAGAAGAAACATAACAAAATATTATGGTTTAAACAAAGGATATTATACTTTCGATCAAATTAAAAATTCCCTTAAAAATTATCTGAAAACATTCAAACAATCAGATAAATCTTTAAACTTTGACGAAAACAAGTTTGAAATGCAAAAAAATTATCTCTCTAATAAAATTCAAATAAAATCACCAGTAAGAATAATGTTTTTCAGCAATTATTGTAGATTTATTAGGGTTTGTTCAAGAAACTATTGAGCCCAAATCAGGTATATTTAGGAAATAAAACGCCCAAAATTTAGACCGTTTGATGTAATTGAAGTGCACTGCAATCCCGTTGAACCTAGTTTTGAAAATCATACCGAACATTTACACAAAGAATCTGAAATTTTGTACACTTTTTTCCCAAATGTTGCTTATGGATCAAAAATCAGTGAAAAACCAAATGAAATCGATTATATTCCAATTAGAAAAAATATTAAAAGAATTCAAAAAATCGTTCTGACTATACAAGACTCTGAGGGAAATTTATTAAATAATGAGAGTAAAACAACAATATATTTAAGATTGAAAAAGGATTAAAATGGACCCCAAAATATAGAAAAAGCTTCGAAAACATACATTCTGAAGGTAGGGGTGATTCGCCCCCGCCTTCAAACTTTCAAAAAAACACTGTTTTCATTAATGAATCTGGCCTTTATTCTCGAAATAAAAATTACTAGTTAAATTTCTTTTTCTATCTAAATGGAGTCAGTTGTAGACCTACTCAATAATCAACTTAGATTTGAAAACAAACATATCTTTACAATTGTAGATGATAATAATGAATTTTGGTTTAAAGCAAAAGATATTGCAGAAATATTGGAATTTAAAAATACGATGAAAGCGATTAGAGATCACGTTAAAGAAAAATATAAAAAAAGCTTCGATAACATAGATTCAGAAGGGGGGAACGAATCGTTCTTACCTTCAAACTTTCAAAAAAACACTATTTTTATTAATGAACCGGGCATATATTCTTTAATACTGAAATCTAAAATGAAGATTGCAAAATTATTTCAAAATTGGGTTTTAGAAGAAGTTTTACCGAGTATTCGTAAATTTGGTGTGTACAAACTTGAAAACGAAAATAAGCAGTTAAAAGATGAAATAAAACAGTTACAAATTTCAGGTCAAATGAAATCCTTGAAAATAGAGAATCAAGAATTGCGAATGGAATTAATGAAGAGAGATATGATATGTAAAAATTTTGATAAGAAAAAAAGCACCATGTTTTTGTGTTAATTAAGAAGAATCACATGTGGGAATTCCTTATTACGTTATCAGAGCTCAGAAACGAGAAATACCAAACCGATTAAAACATCCTAAAAATAAATTATCCTGAATTAGAGATTTTGTTCATTGATGACGAACCAAATTCTATCAATCTGTATAACCAAATGAAAGAATCTTTGAATATTTTATACAACGGAAATCATTTTACTACAAATATGGCAGAATCTCGACTGATTTATAGAATATCTAAATTACACGATGAAATGTTTCTAAATTTTACTAAAAACTTCTCGATTTATTATATTTTGTTTGTAAATGTTTAGCATAACTAGGTAACCATCGTAGAATTTTTTTTCATATTTCACAAGGCATTTCGTTTTTATAACTTTCGCTGAAAATTTTTTTAGCACAATCTTTGCAAAAAAGCATCTTTTCTATCTTTACTATACTGCCAGTTATTAAATTCAGAAATATTTTTAATTTCTTTACAAAAGTAACAATTTTTTTCTTCTAAAGTTAATTTGTCCATTTTAACGTATAATTCCTTACAATAACAGTCTTTTCTATTTCTCTTCTTGACACTTTGTACATTTCTTTTGAGACTCCATTTATATAAGAAAAAATTATTACACGATGAAAATGTTAAACTCTTGAATTATGATATTTTGTTTGTAAATGTTTTTGATAATTATTTAACCATTTTATAGTTCTTCCACATTCACATTGAGTATCTTCATAATATAATCTATGGTGATTCTTCTTTACACAATCTTTACAATATGAGTCTTTCTTATCTCTACTATAGTGATCACTATTAAACTCTGAAATTTTTTTAGTTTCTTTACATTTAAGACATTCTTTATCTTCCAAAGTTAATTTTTCTTTTTTATCATATAATTCTTTATGATATTCCCTTTCACAATCTTTGCAATTATTAATGCATTCCATCTTTCCTATTTTTATCTTTATAAAATTCATTTAAATCTTTAAATTCTTTTGCACTTTGTACATTTCTTTTGATGTGCATTTATATATAGAAAATTTATATTACAGTTTTGACTTCTTCAATTCATATTCATAAAACTTTCCGGTTATTTCTTCATTATTTAAATCTTTTATACTATAAGTTACAGGATCTGTGTTATTAATTTGATAAATCACAAAGATTTCTCTTGACCAATTGTTCTTATATTTGTTCGAAAATGTTTGTTTTTTACTAACAATTCTTACATGATCATTGACTTTAAATTTAGTTTTCGTGTGAATTTCAGGTGGAACATACTTGAAAACGGTCTCTAATAACTCCTTTTCTGCATCCTTATCTACGTCTTTCGGTTTCATTTTGATTGTGCTGTGTGAACTGTATCGTTATAATTGTTTACGATTTTTTTTGAAGAATATCGATCCATTTAAAGTTTTTATTAATCTCAAAAATTACTTTCATTCTCTCATTTTGAGTTCTGTTATATCTCTCTACAATACTTGATTTCTCTTCGTTTTCAGTATGATAAATCTTAATGTTGTATTTCCTCAAAACATCGTTAAATTCTTTATTTTTAAACTCTAAACCCTTATCTGTGATGAAGTAGGTTAGGAGGTTTGTGATTGATCCTTATGGCATCTTTTACTATATCTTCGAAAGCTTTTGAAATATCCTTGCCGTTTTTTCTTTTGATAGCTCTTGACCAAGCATATTTTGAGAATGTATCAATAACATTTAACATATACTTAAATCCATCATTTTGATCTGAATAGTTAGACATTATAACTAAATCTGCTGCCCATAATCGTCAATTCCTAATGTTATAATTTTTCTCTTTTTAAACTTTTTTCGTACTGGTGCATGAATTTCTCGAGCTTCAATCTCTATCTCATCTTTAGTCTTCAATTCTTGCTTAACAGGTTTTGGATTTGGATTCTTTATAAACTTACTCTTGTTTGTCTTACATTTTGAACATTTTGCAGCAATTCTATACAATCCATTTTTAGTTTGAACGATTTTTGAATCTATATTTTTCGTTTTCTTTTTTACACTTGTGACAGTGAATTAAATCATCTTCCATTTACATATCAAAGTTTCCAAGTTTATTTAATTCTTCTAAAATATCTGTTTTATATCCATACGGTACTGTATCGATCTTATTTTCTAGGACAATTCTCTTATCATCTTTAGCGTTCAGTGCCAGCTTGTTTATGGTAACAGTGTACAACTCATGTTTATAACTTTTGATGACTGTCATCTCCCTAAATTCTTCTTTATCTTCGAACAAACATCTCTTCAAGTTTTCGATATTTATTGTTTTATTTACAACGCTTCTCTTAATTCCTTTACACCTAACTGGGTTTTTATCTAGATATTTGTACGAGTACATCTTAGACCTTAAACCACAAAATTCTTCTAAAACTTCGCTATTTAACTCATCTTTGAATTTCCCTATTACCTTCTTATTTTTAGTAGTGAAACATTCGTGATCTTTTGGATAATCACTTGTATCAAAGTCATCTATATTTTCTTTAATAATTTTAAAAGGATCTCGTTTCAATTTCTAGAAAATAACTGTCTGTATCCATGTAACACAGATTCAAATCTGGATCAAACTTCTTTAATTTGTTGTAATAAAACTCGTACATTAGCAATTTTGAGAGGTCGAGAACTGAAAATCCTATGTAAATCGTTTGTTAAATTTAACCTTTTGTTTGTACATGTGACTCGCTATACAGTTGTCGTCAAAGATGTTAAAGCATTTGAAATTTGTTTTTCTTAGCTTGTTTCATTGAAAATTCTTCATTTCCAAGCTTAATTTCACAATCTGTTGTCTCACCTTTTTTTTCCATAGATTTTTCCAAAAAACTGAGTTGTTCATCAGCTTTATAAAATGTCCTTTCTTTTCAAAAGTCGCTTTTGATCAGCTTTGGTTCTCAATGTTTGTGTTTAAAATCAAATGTATTTCTTTCATTATAAAGGCTTCTGATCTGAATGCAATAACTCTATTCCACATGTTTCAAAATCATACCTTGTTCCAAATAGAACTTCAAAATTTCTCGAATGAAACAATACGTATTTCAGTTTTATCCAGTTAGAGTTGTGCAAAGTTTCTGTTTTTAAAATGTTTCTGAGAGCAAGAGGTAAAATCGCATTGTGATGTTTCGTGTATTGTATAAAGTTTTGTTGGATAATCCAAGATCGACCTTCGAGAAAGTATAGCCATAAATTCTTCCGTCGCCAGTGGAGTTCTAAAATTGTTTTCTTGCCACTCTTCTATTTGTATACGTTTTAGGGATCCATCCACTTTTGCGAAAGCTAATTTCACTACTAAACAGGGCAGTTTTTGCCATAAAAGGACCATACCCATAAATGGTTGCTTTGCATCGAGATAGAGTTAAATAGTTTTCGTGCGCTCTTTGTCTTATCAAAATACTTTTTAAATATTTTGTTATTTGCTTTCACCAATATCGTTTTAATACACTGAGAAATGCCTCCGCGAATACCTTTTTTCGATCATCAAATTATCATATTATATATCACTAAGTTAAATTGTAATTTCCTACTACTTCGTTAATTTTAACATTGCGTCCCCATGCGAAGGAACTGGGGAGCTTCGTTAGATTTAGTGTGACCGGGATTCGAGTTCCTGATAGCCAATTCAAACAAAATATTCCCCTAAAATTTTCAAAGATTATCAGCGAGCAATTAGAACATCTTGAATGTTATAGAGATCAGAGTAATTTCCTAGATTTTTTTCTCTTTTTAATTGGTTCCAAACATTTTAAAGTTTAGTGTTGACAAATCTTTATCAAGATATGCTCTCATCTGTACAAAAAGTGAATAGAAATCTTGAAAATTCTCAATTCTTCTGTGTTAATCAAAGTTTTTTCCAATACGGTGGATTCAGATAATTTCATAGGGGGAATATGCCTTTTCCAGATTTGAATTTTAAAGAGTTTCTTCTTCGTCATTTGGTTGTCTTTTTAGAATGTTCATTCAATTATTCTTCCATTCCCTGTATAAAAATGATTTGTATGTTTGAAGTCTTCTTTCTTGAGGTTTTTAGCTAACTTTTCATATAGACGAAGGCCATGAATCTAAATGTGTCCACGGAAATGAGAATTTTATGAACTTTCTAGGTTTGTCACCATCAATAAATCTCATACCCAGTATCCAAGAAGTTTACAGAATAATTGATTTTATATTATTTTTTCATCGGTGTTTGCGATTCAATATCAACATTTCCATATTGCCTTCAGCCCAATTCTTTTATGTACAAATGAGATATCGTTCAATAATTTGAACATATGTGTGGCAGGAAGGAAAACGGGAAATATTCTGAGGAAGGAATTTCAGAAATTTTAGATTGCAAACATGCATGAGCCTGCGCCTCGAAACTGTGGCCGGTTTAATATGGGACAATGATCTCTACATTTCTTTGTACGTATCTAACTTTCGTAACCACACTCCAATCTGGCAATAAAAACCTTAAAGTTTTTTTTCTCTGTTATCTTGATACGATATTTCTTCACTAAATGTGGCTAAAAAGACCTAGAATGTTTGGTACGCTAATTCTTCATTCTTCGGTCAATTTCATTTTAGGTATTTTTTATTCTTAGAATTATACTTTTTGAGCCTATGTATTTTCGATTAATTTATTAAGTTTCTTCAAACAATTTTGTCCGGGACGTTTTTTCAAATCTTTCTTCCATTTTTGGCCACGATAAATCATATCGGTTTGTACATGCGATTAGGTTCACATTCGACCACTAAAAATATAGAGTTAAAACCATAAGGATGGTGTCTTCTACGGAATGTGCCTCTGAATCTTGGTTGTAGGTCGATCTTTGTGTGGATTGTTCTTGCATGTCGGAATTTTTTTCTAATATTGCTCTCCCAAAAGGTCCATATTTAAATTAGTACGGATGGTTAAATTTTCTTTTGATAATTAGTAAAATTTAGTTGTTT
>NW_025784472.1:0-23821 GCF_021130785.1 Homalodisca vitripennis
TTTCCAAGAAGGCACAAGGAAGCTGTTTATATAACTTTTGTCTGCAATTCTAGACAGAGTTGGATAATTTTCAGAGCATTATGTTGTTGGACTGTCTCTTGACAAGAGATAACACGCAGCATCACCACACATGTTACACCCTGTCGCTACAAGCACAGTATACTGCATGAAGTTTATTTTTGACGATGGAAAGGATTGTGAAGAAAAACCGGATTTTCCGGACATTTGCCATCGTTTAGTGAAACAAACAATCAGTAACACTAAGTTTCGACATCTGCCAATCTGATCTGAAACCGCACATCGCCGCTCGCACACCACACAGCAGACCAACAGGGAAAGCGCGGTGCCCATGGTGGCGAACGGGATGCCGGATCAAAAACTAAACTAGGTAAAAAAAAGAACCACCGTGGTCAGTATACTCAGGTTCATTTACTAAGACAATAACATGGGCCTATCCAGTCAATATAAATATGTATATATATACTATAAAAAAAAAATTAAAAAGTGCCCACAGTAGTATACCTCAAACAATTCTTGTCAGGTGCACCTGCATACCAAAAATTAGAAAAAACGCCATAATTTGAAACAAGAAATGCCAATTTCCACCCGGTATCCTTCGGCTAAGGGCGGGCTCCTAATGAAATCCAAGAAATAACTAAATAATATCTAAAACTAACTTAAAATTAAATAACACAATATAAACTATATAAATGGCCAACAATAACAATATCACAGGGTATCACAGATGTTGACTGGTAGGTATGTCCATCATGGTGGCCGTCCTTCAGCAGAGCGCAAAAGGCGAAGGTTCTCTGCGACCACGCATGATGGAGAGATGACAGGAGGAAAACAATTCATCCCTTGGACCTCATCAGTGAGGGGCCGTAAACCTAGCCGCACATGTTAGAAGGAAACAGCTCAGCAAAATTCCAAAACACTTAATTAAACAAAAATATTAAATCTGGAGCTACTTCTAACCAGTACACCACGGCTCAGAGTCTTCTACCACTCTACCGGAAAGGCCAAACGCCTTCAAAAGGTCAGTCGCCTCTGCAGCCAATAAAAAAAACCACACACACACTATATAAAACACACATGAGCCGGGGAGATATAGGTATTTGAACCGGCTCAGACTCCCCCCCCAAAAGGAGGAACTCCCCTCTGTTAAATTTCTTCAAAAAGAAAAATCGAACGAAATGCCTCTCCCCTCCCAATGATTGAAGAATTATAAACCGGAAACCCTTAAGTCTGCAGAAGGGAAAACCAAGAAAATCCCAGTTGGAGGCAAAGAAAAACCCTCCAAGAGTAGCGTGGGTACAAAGAAGAACACAGGAACCTTGATCAGGAAGAAGGGAGCAGAGGTGATCAGGCCTCTGGACCTAAAACCCTCCCGCACAGACTAAAGAGAAATCACGGATGACTCCGGCAAGGCTTCAGATGGGATATGTGCGCCTTCCTGAATATCTTCCCGGACTGAGGATCTCCCAGTCGGGCAGTCACCGGAGTCAGAAACTTCAAGATGCGGTGGGGACCAGTCCACCTGTAGCAAAGTTTAGCAGCTCTTTTATCCACAGCCGAACTGACTGGGTGAGCCTTGCAGTAAACTAGATCCCCCACCTGGAAGGGGATTGGCAATACGACCTCGGTTGTACTTCCTCCTTACTAACTCCCTAGCCCGAATGAGATTCCGCCTGGCTGCCTCCCAAGTGGCTTTCACATTGGGAGTACCAGGAGGTGGCAGAAGATCGCTAATTTTCCAAAGGTTCGCCAAAGGGTTGTTTGGCGGAAAGCCAAATAATAACTCGAAAGGTACCGCCTTGTGACTTTTCATGCTGGGCCGTATTAAAGGCAAATTGGATCCAAGGTAGTTGTTTGATCCCAGGTGGTCTGATTTTCCGCATGAAAGGCAATGAGAGCAGATCGAAGATTGCGATTAAACCGTTCGGCGTGAGAAGGCTGAGGATAGAAAGGGGAAGTAGTCACATGGCGGATTCCGTGCCCAAAGCACATTCTTTTAAAAGATATTGGAGACAAACTGTGAACCAATTATCGGAAACTAAGGTGGCGGGGATTCCAAAGTGTTGAAAGAAATGGTTACGAAGTGCTTGCACCGTGAGCTGCGCGGTAGCACTCCGCAATGGGAACAACCAAACAAATCTTGGAGAAGGCATCCACACAAACAAGTAGGAACTTATTTCCGGACTTGCTACGCGGGAGAGGCCCAACATAGTCAATGAAAACCTTCTCCCAATGGTTTTTCCGCCACCTCAGATGACAAAAGACCCAAACCTTGGTATTTTGAGCGGGTTTGCTTAGCGAGCACCAGTTCACAGAGAACGTACTCGAGCTGCAATATCCCGGTCCATACCTTTCCAGATGAACTGATCCCTAATCTTCGCGATGGTCTTATGAATTCCTAGATGTCCGCCCACAGGAGAAGAATGAAAATACTGAAAGACCATCGGTACAAGAAAGCTTGGCAGCACTAACTTAGGTTTTCTCCGCTGCTTGTCACGGCAGCATAGAGCACCTCGGTACAGAAAAATAAGGAGGGTGGGCACCTCCGTTTTTAAGCTCATTGATGATAGCAGTCAGGCTCGGGATCCTTAAGTTGGTTGTGGAAACAATGTCCGAAAATGCCAGAGGAAAGTCTAGGAGCACGCCACAACATGGCGGCTCTGATAAATTCTGGTGGTCGTTGGGGTAAGTGATACATGCGTGACAGAGTGTCCGCTATGATATTTTGAGTGCCTCGCACGTGCTGCACTGTGGAACTTAAGGGCAGAAATTTTGGACTACCCAGCGACCAAATTCTTCCCGAGCTGACGGGGGTGGGCAAGGAGCCAAGAAAGTGCCTGGTTGTCGGTTTCCAACAAAAATTCTTTATGTTCTAGGTAACGCCTGAACTTGTTAATCCCAAAACACGGACAGCCAAACATTCCAGCTCATAAACAGAACAACTCTTTCTTCTCACAAGGGGTTAACGTGCGTGAAGCATAAGCTATGGGCTGCCGGATACCATCTACTTCTTGCGATAAAACAGCAGCAACGGCTAAGGAGGAAGCATCAGTTTGCAAGACGAACTTACGACTGAAATCAGGCATAGCCAAGACTGGAGGCTGCATCACTGCCTCTTTCAGCTGCTCAAAAAGCAGTCTGTTGCGCTTTCACCCCACTCAAAACTTGGCACCCTTTTTCCTAAGAGAGTTCAGAGGGGCCGCCACTTCAGCAACATTGGGGATGAAACGACGATAAAAATTTATCATTCCCACAAAAACGGGGCAATCCCCTTGGCATCCTTAGGAGGAGGAAACTCCCTGATTGCCTGGGTTTCTCTCTGGATCAATACAAACCACCTCGAGAAGAGACAAGATGACCCAGAAAAAGAAAACGATATTTCAGGCTGAGTCAAAACTCACCTTTTCAGGATTGACGGTAAGGCCAGGACTCTCGCAGCCTAGTTAGAACTTCCTCTAGATGAGTCAAGTGCTCCTCATAACTCTCACTGTACACAAGCAGGTCATCCAGATAGTTGAACACGAACTTAAATTTGACATCATGAAAGATAGAATCCAGGAGTCTGGTGAGTGTTTGGGCCCCCACAGCCAAAGCCCATAGGCACTCGGGTGAACTGGTTACAAATTCCAAGGCACACAAAAAGCAGTGAGAGGTCGAGACTCGTGTTTTAGTGGAATCTGATGGTATGCCTGGTTAAGATCAAAAATGGAGAAAATACTTGGCCTTACCAAACCAGTCGAAAGCAGAATGAATGCAAATCGGGAGAGGCACGGAGTCAATTTCTATCTGGAGCATTGAGCTTTCGATTAATCCGGGACCAATCTGGACTTCCCATTAGGTTTCGGCACTAGAAAACGCTGGACTGGAAAAAATTTGAGCAAGGACGGCTCGATCACCCCACTCTTAAGTAAATCATCAATCATATTTCTCAGAATCTCCATCTTGGGCGGAGCAAGCTTATATGGATGGGAACGTACAGGACGGGTGTCTGTAAGACGAATCTCGTATTCCAAGGAGATTGGTCGTACCCAGTTTGTCAGTAAGGACTTCAGGAAAACTGGAAACAAATCTGCCTTATGTCCTCAGAGCCTCTTTCGGCGTAAGATGTCCTAGTTGCTCAGGAGGAGTCAAGCTCTTATCTTCCATCTCTAAGGCAGCAGTCCCACGAGACTCGACATCAGAAAAGGGAACGAGCACCCGCCTGGCGAAAGCAAAAGAAAACATGACTGGAGGCCCAAATCCAAAATCATGCCAGTTTTTCCGATAAAATCTGCTCCCAAGATGAAAGGAAAAGTCAGGTCCTTTGCCACCAAAAAGCTCCAATCCCAAGAGAAATAATTAATTTTGATGTGAATCTGGGCACTACAGATAATAGGTAAAGGTGTGCGTGAAGCAGTCCAGCAGATAAGTGAACTAGGCTCAACCTGCCGTATTAGCCCAGAGGATTTTTAGATCTTCAAAAAACGACAAAGAAATCAGGCTGCGTGCTGACCCAGAATCAACCAGGGGCCTTCTGCACCACTATTCCCCACAAGCACATCCAGTTGTGGGCAGGTTGAGCGGGGCAGCCCTTACTCCCTGCGCAGCCAGAGCAGGCAACCTCCCCTCTCGGCCAACGATGATAACTGTCCCCAAGTCTATTTCTTTCTGTTTTCTTTCTGTTCTGTATTAAACCAGCTACCCTTTTACCATCAAAATTAGGTACATATTTGCCCTCAAAATTACCTTTACGGCACGAGTCGGGCTTACTCGTCCGCAAGCTTACTAGTTTTTTTTATTAAGTGGACAAAACGGTCTAATATGTCCCACTTGCTTGCAGCCATAAACAGGTAGGAGGCTGCTGCCTACGGGAAGGAGCAGCTGCTGGCTCAGACTGCACCGGAGCATGGGACCGGCCCCGGAGGCAAGTGAGGAAGATGCCTCGACATGGCCTCCCTTTGATCATCCGCATCCTGAACCCCTCTAGAGATGCATGGACGAGGCCGGTCCAAATCCGCAAAAGATGCGGGACGGCTACAAAAAATCAAACGGGAGCGTTCTTCAGGTTTAATGCCCTCCAAAATAAGGCCTCACCAACTCCGTTTCGCTCAAGCTCAAGCGCAACACCCGGGCTACATCCCGTATCTCCTCCGACAAAATGGCTCAACGTCTCGTCTGGTGCCTGAGGACGGTAAACGCGTTCCACCCGCAAGCGCTCCCTAACCCGAGCAGGTACAAAGAACTCCAAGATCTCGGCGTGGAAACTGGTCCAAAGGTGGGCACCTCTCTTAAGGCAGTCTAGAAGGCGATCAAAAAGGGGCCTTAAGTGAAAAACTGCGCTAAAATCTGCATAAAGCATGGCATCTGTCATACCAGGAAATTCTCTCAGCTTAAAAACTTCCAGAAGAAAACTGGATAAGTAAATTAGTGTCAGTCAAGTCCATCAACTCTGGGGAAGTGTTGTAACACACTCTCCACCAAAGGATGAGGCAGTTTGCCAAAGCTAGAAAAAAGGAAGGCACAAACTATAGATGAAGGCCTCACCAGTCGCGCTTCAGGAGGGCCACTACCCATCGGAGACATAGTAACTCTGGGAGGCTCGAAAGAAAGAGCCGGTGGATGGTTAGCAAAAGTAATGGTAGTGGGAAACCTCCGTTGGAGTGACAGCGGTAAATAGTACCCCCTTCTCCTTCACCGAGCGCACCTCACTCAAACCATCTAGGGGCTTGTTTTAAATTTATTACTGGCCGAAAAAGCCCAACTTTTAATATCAGAGTCTAAACTAGGAGCCGACATAAGTAAAACTATTCTGTCACGCCAATGTAAAAGCTGAGATGCCAATCTAGCCTTTGCTGACCCGGACATGGGAAGTGACTCCAAAATTAATATCGTCTTCTAATTCCTCCATTTCGGGTTTTACAAAACTCAAATTCTGTGTTAATTTGGAACTCTGCATTCCAGCTGCGGTCCAACGCTATACAAGCCCGTAATGTGAGCTCTTAATGCCCTCACATCTCCCTCGGGCTTCTGTCCTCTCGCCAGGACCTCAAAAACCAACTCGGGCTTGCGTAGATGTTCAGGCACCAGGGAAAAAGCCATAACCAAACAATTAAGACAAATAAATAAACACAATAAACAACAAAGCGTACGCAAAAATTACTTAGTAACCTAAGTGGACTCAACTCACAAAAGGCTTACACTGACGAGGTCCAAGTGGAAGAACTCAATACCTGCCACCTAATAGAATGATACCCTGCAAATATACACTAACCACAACCTACAAACACAGAAGCAATAAATATAACAAAACAACACATTGATAGGGGAGAAGTAGAGTACAGTTAGATAAATTTTAGCGGTGTTAAGCAATTTAGAGTCCCTTGCTCCCTGCAAAGGGTAAGTCTGCAGGAAGCAAGACACTAAACCAATTCCACCCGGTATCCTGTGCTAGGGCGAGCCTCCTTAATGAAAAAGTTGTGTATTCTAACCTCCCCCTACCTAACACTAACCTACACCCAACAAACAAAACCAGAACTGAGAGACAGCTGAGAGAGCAGCTAACCACGCTTCTGCTACCATTGAAACCGCCACATCGCCGCTCGCACACCCAACAGCAGACCAACAGGGAAGCGCGTGCCCATGGTGGCGAACGGGATGCCGGATCAAAACTAAACTAGGTAAAAAAAAGAACACCGTGGTCAGTATACTCAGGTTCATTTACTAAGACAATAACATGGGCCTATCCAGTCAATATAAAATATGTATATATATACTATAAAAAAAAATTAAAAAGTGCCCACAGTAGTATACCTCAAACAATTCTTGTCAGGTGCACCTGCATACCAAAAATTAGAAAACGCCATAATTTGAAAACAAGAAATGCCAATTCCACCCGGTATCCTTCGGCTAAGGGCGGGCTCCTAATGAAATCCAAGAAATAACTAAATAATATCTAAAAACTAACTTAAAATTAAATAACACAATATAAACTATATAAATGGCAACAATAACAATATCACAGGGTATCACAGATGTTGACTGGTAGGTATGTCCATCATGGTGGCCGTCCTTCAGCAGAGCGCCAAAGGCGAAGGTTCCTCTGCGACCACGCATGATGGAGAGATGACAGGAGAAAACAATTCATCCCTTGGACCTCATCAGTGAGGGGCGTAAACCTAGCGCATGCAACATGTTAGAAGGAAACAGCTCAGCAAAATTCCAAAACACTTAATTAAACAAAAAATATTAAATCTGGAAGCTACTTCTAACCAGTACACCACGGCTCAGAGTCTCTACCACTCTACCGGAAAGGCCAAAACGCCTTCAAAAGGTCAGTCGCCTCTGCAGCCAATAAACCACACACACACTATATAAAACACACATGAGCCGGGGAGATATAGGTATTGAACCGGCTCAGATCTCATCCTCAGGTAAATCCAACCTAACACATAATTACACACTAGGTTAAAATAAAATAAATCATACCAGAGCGTAAGTCAGGAATCATAACCACCATGTTGCGTGTCAACTTCACTAACTCTAAAAACGTGTGCACTTATAAAAAAAAAACTTAAACACAACACTAATTATTAAAACAGAAAACTACAGAACAAAGGTCGCAATACGTCTGCATTCGTCGACCAACCACATACAAACTGACCAGAGGCCAATAGGCCAAATGGCGATCGATCGTCACGGCAGAAGAAAACAGATGGGCGGGCTGGCAATAAAAAGTATCTCGAAAAACGGAGCGTTACTGATTTTTTTGTTTCACTCTGAACGATGGCAAAATGTCCGGAAAAAAATCCTGTTTCCTCCTACTGTATGAGCTAGTTTTCCCACGAGGCGCACACGATATGTGAGAGAACCAAGCACGATGCATGTGCGAGAGAGCTCAGGTATCGCCCGCATAGTGGAGAGTACGCGTGCAGGGCAGGCAGGGCAGGCAGGCACTTTGTTCACGAGTGCTCGACTGTTCAAGCTTTGTACAAGACCGCTGTTGCGTTCTAACTTTCATATTCAATTCTTCGACATTCGATTTCATTTATAATTTTTGCTTGCCGAGAGGATTTATTTGAGTGTATAAATTGTAGTAGGTACTAACGAACACGTAGATGACCGTCTTGCTTTTTAAACTAAAAAGTATGTTACATCTGTATTAAATATAAAATGGTTGTAGGTTAAGTAAGTTCATTTTGTATATAATGTTTTAGGTTAAAAGACACGTTTAAAATTTACATTCTCAAACCTCGCATACGTACGCAATAAATGCATGATCGATTATATAGGAATAAAGTATTACAATTCCTATAGCTTTTAACTAGTTGAGAGTTGCAAAAGACTACGTTATACAGGAAAGTTCAACCAATTTGTGCTAGGACATTTTGACTGAATGCATTCAATCTTTCTCTTCTTTTTCTCTTTCTAATGGGCGCAATTATTCAATGAAAGTTTCTGAATCCAACTATAAACAACGGTTATATTACTTGTGATTGTTTTTCAATTAATTTAACCACACTATTACCATGAACGACTTCTATAGTTGTAATACATCACGTAAGTGTTTTTGTATTTTATAAGTTTAATTTTAAACATCGCTTTAAATGTGCCTATAATTAGTTAGAAGAGGGCGGAGCATCCAAACTTTAATGACAGTAATATATTAACTATCAAATATTTTTCATAAACAACTACATTGTAGAAACTGATGTCACTAATTGTAAATCAATGTACATTTAGAGATGATACACAAATAACATTTCACTTCCTTCCCACTGCGTTATTATTATTTGTTAAATGATTTATTTAATTTATCTTTTTTTTTTGAAGAGTTTTAAATCTTTATCGCTCCTATTCATTTGGATATAAGGTACATTTTTGGATTTATACCTGTCCGATAGAAAAGATTCATACCGGTCAGTCCCTTGATTCATTTAATCTTAGGGCTGCAGCCCCTCTGGTCATATGTGATTAAAATCAAGGCTTGGAATAAACAAATAAAATAACTGTATTACATTAAACATCCAAATCGGGACTTTGATTTGTTGGGTTCTATTGGGTTGAGTAAAGAACCTACTTACTTTCATAGCATAACAGTGATTGACTGCAATACAGATCCTGTAGTACAATACTTTTATTCCAAATAGTATAATCGAGCATGCATCTGTTAAGTACGATGGGAGGTTTGAGAATGTAAATTTTAAATATATCTTTTAATCTAAAAAAATGGACGCAAAAGTACTTACTTAACCTAAAATACAGCGTATGAAGTGCAATAAATAACGTTTGGTTAAAATAATTTTCTGGAGGATCCCATTTTTGTATATTTTAACGACAGCAATTTTTGTCGTTTAATGAATGACAATTACGAATAGATTAGTAATTGGTAACTAACGATAGCCATGGAGACTGTAGAGTCTGCTTTCTCATTCCTTACAAGTGGTTTAGTTTAAAGTTTTACCTTTGAAGACGAACAATCAAGAAACTCACGCTTATTAAACATTACCTAGCAGCTAAGCGTCTTTTTAGTGAGTCTAAGTAATTTCAGATTTCTAACAAACAAAGAAACAGATTCAATTATCCATGTAGATTGAATATTGAATAAGATCCCCACTAAATCCCGGGATGAATGACATAGTCCGACCACTGGGGAGTTGGAAGGCTGGAGCGGTGCGCTAGAGACTGTTTCGGAAGTTAAATTGGTTTACAGGTAATGCTCGTCAGGTGTAAAGTGTCACAGAATGAATGACACAGTCGGGACCACTGGGGAGTTGGAAGGCTGGCTGGAGCGGTGCGCTGGAGACTGTTTCGGGAAACAAATTGGTTTACAGGTAATGCGCGTCAGGTGTAAAGTGTCACAGAATGAATGACACAGTCGGACCACTGGGGAGTTGGAAGGCTGGAGCGGTGCGCTAGAGACTGTTTCGGGAGCAAATTGGTTTACAGGTAATGCGCGTCAGGTGTAAAGTGTCACAGAATGAATGACACAGTCGGACCACTGGGGAGTTGGAAGGCTGGAGCGGTGCGCTAGAGACTGTTTCGGGAGCAAATTGGTTTACAGGTTATGCGCATCAGGTGTAAAGTGTCACAGAATGAATGACACAGTCGGACCACTGGGGAGTTGGAAGGCTGGAGCGGTGCGCTAGAGACTGTTTCGGGAGCAAATTGGTTTACAGGTTATGCGCATCAGGTGTAAAGTGTCCACAGAATGAATGACACAGTCGGACCACTGGGGAGTTGGAAGGCTGGAGCGGTGCGCTAGAGACTGTTTCGGAAGTAAATTGGTTTACAGGTAATGCTCGTCAGGTGTAAAGTGTCACAGAATGAATGACACAGTCGGACCACTGGGGAGTTGGAAGGCTGGAGCGGTGCGCTAGAGACTGTTTCGGGAGCACATTGGTTTACAGGTTATGCGCATCAGGTGTAAAGTGTCACAGAATGAATTGACACAGTCGGAACCACTGGGGAGTTGGAAGGCTGGAGCGGTGCGCTAAAGACTGTTTGGGAGCAAATTGGTTTACAGGTTATGCGCATCAGGTGTAAAGTGTCACAGAATGAATGACACAGTCGGACCACTGGGGAGTTGGAAGGCTGGAGCCGTGCGCTAGAGACTGTTTCGGGGGCAAATTGGTTTACAGGTAATGCGCGTCAGGTGTAAAGTGTCACAGAATGAATGACACAGTCGGACCACTGGGGAGTTGGAAGGCTGGAGCTAGAGACTGTTTCGGGAGCAAATTGGTTTACAGGTAATGCGCGTCAGGTGTAAAGTGTCACAGATTACATTTCGCTGTACGGCAAAGCGAGACAGCGCCGGGTAACCCGATTGGCGGGTAAAAGCTTTACCTAATAATCGCCACGGATGGGTGAGCAGGACCAGGGCAGCGGCCGAGGCGCATCTACCGAGTCTTCAATTACCGCGTCCTTCAAACACTGGCAACAATGTCGGATTACTGACGGTTCTGCGTCACGTGTGTCTGATTATTCGTCGTTCCCTACTAAACCATACACATAATATACCAATGTATAAAACTCGAATATGAATTGTGAATTTATTTCCACAGTTACAGAAAGAACAAACGATTATAAGAACACTAGGAAATTACCTTATCACTTTTCCAAGTAACTGTGATCTGGGAGTACAAAATAAACTAAAAGCAAAAAAAGGATTGAGTCTAGTTAAAAAAAAAAACATTGTTCTTAACCGACGCTGTGGTGGTAAATCAAACTTAATCACTTGCTTTACAATGAACATAAATAAAAACGTGGCGTATGAGAAACCTAAAACAAATACATTGGGTAAAACGTCAAATTATCTCTCCCTATTATAATATAAATTAGATCATAACATGAATTAGTACAAAGTAAATTAACTTAGTAATCTGTATAAAGTATCTAAAACCATCTTCGGTATTCTACTAGTTTTTAATTTGTCCTAAAAAAAGAGCTTTATTACACAAAACTTTATATCACTTGGTAAGTTGTCAAATAAATTTGGTACCACACGAAATTATACAATCTTTTTAATATTTCTTTATTCACTTCTGGTTTTTCTAAAAATATTATTACTTGCCTTTCTTGTGCTGTAAAATAAATTTTGAGTAGCAATAATGTAAACGATTTGGTGATTATGTATTTTCAAAAAGATCTACCAAAGTTTAATACAATTCTCAAGTTTCATAACTTTATCTTAACTGTTTCAAAAGATATTTTTTTAAATAAAAAACACGTACAGACAGATAGGCAGAAAACTAAATAATTTTGGACATACCTTCATATGACATTTTTTTCTCATTTAATGTGTAGAACACGTCCAAACAAAGGATTGTAACACTTTTAATGAATACCAGGATATGCAAATAAGAAAGAGACTTTTCAATGTCATATTAAAACGTTTCTCACACTCGAACTAGTCGTCTTATATAAAAAAGTGGTTTGAAGTACCCACAAGCAGGAGAAGAGAATTCAAACCTGGAATGTGCTAACAAATTGTGCCCTGTGAATGTCGAACTTGTGGAAGGCGGTAGGTGCAGCGCCCGCACGCGCACCCACCGAAGGACACTAATGACAGCCTGTGCATGTACCGCACGTTTTATTTTCGTCTTTTCCTTCGATAAGGGTTATCCTAGCCGAATATCGCATTACACATAAAAACAAGGTAGGTTCGTTTTCTCCGTAACAAATGTTTTAGGTATGAAGTTGAAAATACTTTAAATAGTAGCAAAAATTTACCATCATCCTCTTAACTGCACGTTCTTTAGTGACTTGAATTGTCCTTAATCACATCAAAGTGAAAACCTCATGCAACACATGTCTTTAAATTTTTGAGTAGCCTTATAGGAGATCTCATTTTGAAAAACCCTATCGATACGCACCCAAACGTTTTTTTTAGTTTTCTTGTAAAGTTTATACTTTTTAATACTCAAACAAATACAGTAAAAACAAGTTTGAGATATTTGTATTAATAACATTCAAAAATATCGAAAAAAAGTAAACAGCGTTTGGATGATGCGTAATAATTATTATTCAAATGAGACACATTTGATAATTCTACGGACTAAATATAAATAGTAAAGTGCAAGAGGTTTAATCTTATGAGGCTACAATCAAGATGGCTACCAGTGGAGGCCGCTTTTAAGTAATTAAAATCTTCTCTAAATTAGGTACCGAAATGTGCCCACAACAGACTATTTGCAACTCAGAAGTATTTAAACCTGAGTTTTATTAGCAAAGAAACAAAAATAATATCAATGTATGTATTGTTTTTATACAGCAAGAATGAATATGACTTAATTGTAAAACGCATTTTATCTTATTTGCACTATATTCTGAACGTAGTGTTAACCTTGTAAATGGCAATGTTGTTTTGGCATTTTCAAAAGATAAGCGATAATCTAACTTGATATAATTCGAAGGAATTTGATTACTTCAAATATTTTAGATGATTCCACAACCCGGACCCAGCCTAACACAAAAGATAAAGGAAGAAAGAAATTCTTGGGAATTGTTCAGACATGTGGAACAAAAAGTTTCTTTCAATTTGACGTCTTTTCATGTTCAGCCGAGTGGATTTGTTACGTAACACTGGCATAAAGACTTTCTAGGTTGAGTTTGTCGTGTCAGACAGCAGCAGAGGTACCAACCCAACCGCTAAAGTGCTAATTGTCGAAGCCAGGTTTGCCACCACCACACAGAGACCAGTTACATCACAATCATTCGAAACCTCTCGCTGACCTCTCTGGCTGACTCGCCACCGACCAACGAGCTAACTAAACGATCATAACTTAAATACAATGACACTTCGAACTGCTACAAAATAATAACTGAACACATTTTGAAATCTATATATTTAAAAGCAAGGAATGCTTATGACCTCAGTAACCCATCGAGTAGAATAGAATGAATACGCTTTTTTAAATAAAAAGATACATGAAATTACGAATATGTTCTTATTAAATAACATATAATAGGAAAAATAAACCACACGCTGAAGTAAAATGCATAATCTTAAGTTAGTGTCTAGAATATTAAAAAATTACTTCGTAATATAACAATAGTACACAATAAACATTTGGTTACATCTTTCACTGGAGTAATAGAAAATAAGACATAAAAAATACATTCAATTACAATTTGAGCAAATCTATCACAAAATTGTGAGTGATCGATTTATACTATATATATGTTTTATGAGGTAAGATATAAACTGGTCTATAATTTTTTGAAAAAGATTATGTCAAACGCCTGCTGTTTAATTAAACATGTGAATATTAATGTAATAAGAACAATCGGTATTTTATTTAATACTACACCTAAGTAAATAACGGTTAAGTGGGCCTAAGGTGAGCGAAGGTGTCAAACACAACTAGATAAAAGCTGATACTATTAACTTACATATATAACACATAAAAAAATACATATGTTAAATTTCCTATGTCTTAAAATATTTACAAGATCTTAAACCATTTGTCATGCAATTAAGGCCCAATCATAATACACAGTGAGGTAGACCTAGTGGCTGAAGCGAGAACCTGCCTTCTTAGTTTAAACGAAAACCCCTGTATTTAAACTTATTGTAATGTAAATAATTCAGGAAAATAAATCAGTAAACATCCAAAAATAGCCAACAGTGGTACTTTTTGGAGATAGGGATCATTTATGAAAGATTTTCAAATTATAACGGTATGTCGAGGAAGTACCTCATTTAAAGGTATCTAAACGATTCACTGATCATTTTGAAAAAAGTTTAAAATTATTTCGCTTTTTGTATACAGAGTGGTCCAAAATATGACAGTTTGTAAGGTTTCACAGGTTTTTTTTAATACTATAACCTCATTTAAAATTTTAGCAAATGCAACTTTTTTATCCAAGGTAACCAAAGAAGTACACTTTCTAATACTGCAATATGTTAACATTTGCCACTGTTCAGCACAATTCAAATTTTTTTAAATAGTTATAATTTGGGTAAAACCTAAAAACATTTTACATAATAAGATTTGACTTACACATATCAATAAATGCCTTAAAATCTACAATTTTGTGTATTTAAAGTTTGGGTAGAACGGTGGTCTACTTCACCCTGTGAACTCCGACATCTGTAGTTGATTGGGTAATTGACCAATCATCCTACATTACAGTAAGAGTTAGACGTAGTTGAAAAAGTACCTCAATCATGTAGTCCAATTGAAATCAAACCGTAAACGGTAAATACTATTTTTGAACGTCTTATTCTTTAGAAAAGTTATTTTACACAATCAAAAATTTATTAAACATTAAATTCAAAAAAAAGGACGGTCAAAAAGCGTCAAACGTATCAAGCACATGCAAATCTATTGAATATTTAAATACCATAAAATATTAGGAGTAAACTTCAATATTTACCTGTTTAAACATGTTTTAGAATAATCCATTTTGTTTATAATTATTATATTTGAACGGTTTTTAAGCATCAAGTAAAGGAATCAGCGTGTTTGAGTAATGAAACGGGTTATCAGACGGGTAGATGTAATGTTGGTGTTATCTCTGGCAGCAGTGTCAGCCCAGGTCACATGATCAAGTTAACATAGTTAGAGTATAAGTAAAAACCGGGTCTAAGTGCCAAAAAGTTACTTTTGAGATAATCGATGAAAACTGCATATAACTATTATAATTAAATATTTTTTAACTGTAATATATTAAATAAAAAATATACATCACTACTAAATAGTAATCAGTGGAAGAATGCATTATATACCATGGGAAACAGTAAAGAAAAAATATTGAATTCAACTTTTTTTGAAAAGGGGTATGTCACAACTTTACTGAGGTAAAAACCGGGCTAAGTGCCACATTTACTTCGGGCTATGTCACAACTTGCTGATGTAAAAAGAGGGCTAAGTACCAAACAAATGTTACTAAAAATCCATAAAAATGAAATGAAAAGAGTAAGCAAAACATGTAGTTAAAAATAATACAGGTTAAAAAGACAAACAATTATAATGTTATATACTCAGTTTTAAATTATTTTAAACTTGTACTCAAGATACTCGATAGTATATTAAAAACTAAACTAAAGTTAACAGGCAGGAACACTTGAAACTTTTATGCAGTTAAATTATTATAATAGTCTTTGTTCTCTTCTTTGAGGTAAGGTATCATCTTTTTTCAGGACTTCTTTTTTTTCTTTAGTTAATCGGTTTATTGGTTGCAAAGTGGATAGGTTTTTGCAAGATGTCCTCTTCCTTAACCCCCTTTTTGAACACATTTTATTCCAAGCCAAGTTTCAATATCAGTCCATGATTTTTTTCACAAATACTATACTTGGTTTTTGTTCTTGTAATTTTTAGCCATTGGACTTTGGACATTTTCCCAATTTCTTTGTATTCAGACAATTGTTAACTACTTTCCTTAAAATCAAAAAAAGTCATCTATCATCCATAAGTGTGGAAAAAATTGCTTTTTCTTTTGTGGGAGGCACTTACAAGAATTTGAACTATGTCTAGTGAGGACTTCACACATACTTACTCTCTTTTTTTCTCGATGAGCGCAAAGTCTCGATCACAAGAAAGATATGAATGGCCTGACACAAGAGTATTTATGTTCAATTTCATCAAAGATACCACGACAAACTAAATAATTCCATAAAAACTGCAACATTTTGTTTTTATTTTGTCCCCCACAGTTGTGGCTCCAACAATCAACTTTTTTGTGGGTTATTTTTGTTCAAGACTCCTTTCAACAAACAAGAATGCTCTGACCCTTTGCTCGTCTCTTACACTTTCCGGTAACACTAAAGGCACATTCATTATGGATAACACAAACCCAATCTAATCACAATGTAAAGCGGTAACACACACTCCTCATACAGTGGTTAGAATGCCTGTGGCAACAAACATAACCTGCAAAACACGTGTAGTCCTGGTCTGGCGTGTGTTTGCGCGTTGCACTTGACTCGGTTTTTTACTGATGTCACCCTTGAACATAGCCCATGCGCATTCTAGCGGCAAGGATTTGAACGAATTATTGATTTTTCTCGACATAGCCCGGTTTATACTGTATTGGGGTTGGCTTATAGCACACATTTTGATACTAAACTCAATTTCTTAATTTTTGGCACTTAGCTCGGTTTTTACTTATACTCTACACATAACCTACAAAACCTTCAACGTACTGCAACAAGTCACGCGAACTGGAAACTCTTTTACCGGCCTTTACTTGGGAAAACTTTCAAATAACATCGTTCCACAGTGACGACAAGAAGAGACAATGTATACCTTCGGAGACCTCTCACATGGAAATCTTTGTAATTTTATGAATTCTAATGAAAACTTTTTAGTTTTAATATTAATATTACACAGAACATGATGACATTAGTTTGATAGAGCAAACGCAAAATGCTACTTTCTCCATGGATTTAACAAGAACCCATCTAACTGCATTGCATTTGTATTAGAAATGTTATAATATATGCCATCAATCCGTTACTGTTGCCATACAATATTTTAAAACTGTTATTACACACTATTTTAAATTATTTGTGTCATACAGTTTTTTAAACACACATTTTAGACTGTTGCCACACACTATTTTAGACTGTTGTAACACATTATTTTTACTGTTGTAACACACTATTTTAGACTGTTGTCACACACTATTTTAGACTGTTGTTACAAATTATTTTAGACTGTTGTAACACATTATTTTTACTGTTGTAACACACTATTTTAGACTGTTGTCACACACTATTTTAAACTGTTCTCACACACTATTTTAAACTGTTGTCACAAATTATTTTAGACTGTTGTAACACATTATTTTAAACTGTTCTCACACACTATTTTAACTGTTGTTACAAATTATTTTAGACTGTTGTAACACATTATTTTTACTGTTGTAAACACACTATTTTAGACTTGTGTCACACACTATTATCAATTAGTACAGGAACAATCATATGGAGACATTATACTGCAAAATTACGTTATACAGCATTATGTGTAGTTAAACACTAAACAATTATTAATTTATGATAAACTAAAAATAGCACAAACGTTTTCTGTGTTACGCAGTGTCCACCTGAGAATTATACAGGGTGTAAAAAAGTCCGGCACGGACTTGATAATTCCCCGAACGATTACAGGTAAAGCGATAAAACATGGCACATCATTACTGCACCTATAAATGTACTTTTTGAAGTAACTACCATTTTTTTGTCATGTCAGAGACATGGCCCTCTTAGGAGTCAGAAGGAAATCTTAAAATAAGAGCATAGGTCGTGTAGGACATCAAATTAAAGGTCTTTATTAGTAGAGTACAATTTCGCAAATCCGACATCAAAGGGTTCAAAAATTATGCTGGTTTCAAGTTTGAAATAAAGAAAACAAAATTATTCATACTTAAAGAAAACATTGTTAAGATTTCTGACATAACATTATTTTTACGATATAATACATAAAAACCAAATTGTTTAGTTCAGAACTCGACTACAAAATATGAGGTTTGTATACATAAAAAACATCAGAAAAATTGATTTTTGGTCTCAACAAGTAATATGGAAATCAACAAAGAAATAATTTTAAAAATTTATTTTGAACGAAACAAATTAAATTTCTTTAGCAAACAAAACATAATGTAGCCAACAAGGTTCCTGCTTTCATTTGTGGATTAAGGAACTTTCTTAACGCTCGCATCCGTCCAATTACAGAAATCTATTGTTTCCAGGGACTGTTATATTATTGCAGGAACGAGGCAATTACCGAGCTCAACGATACGGAGCTGCAGCTTTCAAGTTTTACTTATCGTTTGGCAAGTAAGAGCGTTAACGAGCACAGACAACTAAAGGTCGGGATTGTTAATTCTGCCTACAGCTCTTAAAAATACATCTTTAATTTTGAACAGTTGTAATTTTTATTTTGTTACAAGATCTCGTGTAAAATTGCAGTTTGCTTGAAGTATACTTCATGCTTTGCCGTGAAGATGAAGCAGTTAGTCACTTTCATATCGTTGTTGAAAAGAAACGATTTACTTCTCTATAACTGATAAAGTTCTAGTTAATACACTAGACCAGTAGATATAACGCAGTGCATTAGTAAAAAAGTTGGTATGGCAATCTTACATAATCTGTAAACAATCCAGCGAACCTTGGACTAAAAATAACACTTAAGATAAGGAGTGATTTAATTAACGTTGATAACACGTATCGCATGCTGCCGAAACTAAATATTTTATTCCAAGTACATTACTCTATGCACATCTCACAGAACTATAACGGAATATTCAAGGGCACATACTTAAAAAAGTCCAGTAAGTCTTATTAAAAAAAGTAATTCATAATTAAATTATCTCATTAGACCAAACAAATTACCACTAACGTTGTATGGATATTTTGTTGTTTTTTACTTCAAAAGTAAAATGTTTACAATGGATGAGTACTTTTTTACCGAACAGAACCAAATTTAGTGCCAAATAAAACATTTTTCTGAGATTTAATACCGATAGGTTTAACGTGTATTTAACATTTACGAAAACCAATGTCGCAGTCGAGGGCGGCAAAACAAAAGAATGCCCCAATAGATGACAAAACGTTTAGTATCTCAATTCTCAGAATTAAAAAATAAGTGAGAAATGCAGTTTTTACTGAATAATTAAAATATGTTCCTTAAACTTAGTCATAAAAGACCACTACAAATGTGCTCTTTTTCAATAATTTTTCCGATACAATCAAAAAATTAGTTGTCTACATGTATTTTATATTTTTTGTATGTTATAACGAATTTTGTTAAATTACAAATAGTGACTTACTGTTTAACATTAGTACTATTAAACAATTAACGCAATAAAAGGAAAAATATCCATTAATGATAAATTAAAAATATTAAAAATCGAATAGTTTGCATATTTCAACTTAAAACCACACAGGTATATTAGACAAAGAAAAACATGATAGCCTACTGTTCATGCCGATTTTTTATATGGACTCCTTTTCCTAAAAGGAAATCCATCGAAATATATTTAACACATCATTATTAATAGATACGTTTGCACGTTATTTGCAAGGATTTGTTTTCATCCCAAAAACATTTTTATATCAATGAAGAAATTCACATTTCAACTTACGTATCTTTTTTAATTACATATAAATACAGCTAGTGTTTGATAACGCAACATAAGTACAAGTGAAGCTTTCAGTAGAGACCTAAACAAAATACTTTTCCTCAGACCCAAAAACGTTTAGGAGTTCTTACTTTTTCCTGAGGACACCCAATAAACCGGCAGGTTCTACTTTTACCTGACAGACCCAACAAACTGGAGGTCCTATTTTTTGTCCGAGACAAAAAAAAATAAACTGGAGTTGTCTATTTTTTCCTGAGACACCCAATAAACCGGGGTTCTACGTTTACCTGATAGGCCCAACAAAACTGGAGGTCCTATTTTTGTCCGAGAACAAAAAAATAAAACTGGAGTTGTTATTTTTTCCTGAGACACCCAATAACCGGAGAGGTTCTACTTTTACCTGACAGACCCAACAAACTTGGAGAGTCCTATTTTTGTCTGAGAGACAAAAAAATAAACTGGATTTGTTACTTTTTCCTGAGACACCCAATAAAACACGGAGGTTCTACTTTTACCTGACAGACCCTTGGAACAAACTGGAGGTCCTATTTTTGTCTGAGACAAAAAAATAAACTGAGAGTTCTTACTTATTCCTGACAGACCCACTAAAACAGGAGGTTCTACTTTTTGCCCGAGAGAGACCGACAAATTGGAGGTCCATAAAGACGTTTTTGACCTCACCACACTTTACAAAACCAAAACCCCGAAAAATCATTTTAGTCCATAGTAAAGGAAATATAACATTTCTTGTTCTTACTGTCTCTGTTCATAAGCAATAAGTTATATAAACAGCAATAAAGAAAACAGTAATGTTCAGAAAAGAGAAATTTAAAAATATGTTTTACAGTAATCAAATTTTCGGCACGATATTTATAACATTGATTTCATTAAACTCCATTAAGTATCGTGGTTTTTGAAAAGCCAGCAAGACCGCCAAAAGCCAATAGATAAACCACATACTACACGTCTGGTTGGTTGCGGTTTGGGAAAACGGGTTCGTCGAATTACACGAGCTCTAGCTGGAGAACGGTGCAGCCACTCAGAGGAGTTGTCTTGTTCAATTACGTGCAGACAGTGTTGTCAAACATGTGTGAACGTGACACCTGTAATTAAATTGTTTACACTTGTTAATAATTTAATTATAATATTAAAATGGTCATTTAAATCTGTACGTAACTTGTACTCGATATGATTTTTGGATTGAAATTTAGCTCTAAAATCTTTTCTAATTCTTGCTACTTTAGGCCCATTATAACTCCTCTTACCAACGATTTCGCCCCGACAAACGAAAACGTGGTAATGTTTTTGAGGAAAACCCTCTTTAAAACTATTGTAACGCAGTACATCAAAATGTATGACCAAAATTAACAAAATTCTGCTTTTCTTTAGGAATGAACTGCAAAAACTCCACACACGTTGGAACACATATTTATTGATCTTATGTAGAGTTTAAAAATAGGCATTTCTAATCAAATTAAACAAATTTTTAAACAAATATCACTATATATAATTTTTTAGGAAACAAATATTTACGATAGACAGTGTAAGTTTATCTTACTATAAGATTTATATTTTATTGTATCGTGTTTTCTAGTATATTTCAAAATACTTAACAAATTTGGTGAACTTTTTTTAAATATCAATTACTTAAATTTCATGCTCAATGCAGGAACAACTAATTTACAGTTTTGAGTCTCATGGGTTAGAATCGTTTTGTAATACCGGTGTTTGATTTCGTCATAATTGGAAAAGTTCGGTTTTGTTTATGACAACTACGTCATACATTTTCCTTCCATCGTAGGCTATATCTGTCAATTTTATTTTTGACGTTTACTCTTTTAGTGTATTTATGTTATTCGATTTTATTATTTTAACGTTTATGGCCGATTTATTTTTTGTACATTTAATGATAATAATCGTATACAAATTAGTTGCGATTCGGAACTTGGAAAGTAAAGCCTGGTGAAGTACGATAATGTCTTCTCTTCTTAATATAGTTTAAGTTGAAGAGGCTAACAAATGTTAAGGAACAAATTTTCAACTAACCACATTTAATTTTTAGGTACAAGTATTTACTATAAACTTTCCTGTGCAGTCGAAAAAAAGTTGCATTTCATGTGTTTAGTTTAAGTTAACGTTCGAAAATAGTTTATTCTAGAAAGATTAAATGATATCAATATTTTACACATCCCAAGCGCCAAGACGGCGGGTGTGGGATTACAGATTGTTTTATTTAGTTCAAACAACACTTTTATCTTCGTGGCAGTTGGTAGCACAAGATTTGTTTAAACGTGTGTGTTGGTCATGTGTGGATTATAATCTCCTCGAATTATCCAAATAATGTGCACAGTTAGAACGTTAATTTGTGCATAATTAATAGTATGCAACTTTTTCGTTGGTATGAATATGTATGCCAATGAAGTCATGAAAGAAGAGTCCGAAAGACTTCATTGGTTAGACAATAACTCCATTGCACATTAGAATGAACAAAAATAGCAGCGGATACAAACCCTAAAATTAAATCCAATCCTATTTCGGCCCATGCAATGGGAGCATAACTAAAGATTCTATGAATGTTTTTCTTTTAAAAGTATTAATAAAATTCAGGAATCCGCATAAAACAATGAATTATTTAGAAATCGCTCATCAGAGGGTCCTAACAAGCTAAACATACGGATGGTCTAAATTTAAGGTATGGATAGTTGTAGATATAAATTATCCTTTACAATTTTAACTAGTTTTATTTTATTAAATTACACAATTAACTAAAAATTTATTTTTTAAATAAATATTACTTGTAATATGAAAAAAACTATATACTTTTTGTACCTAACTCTAAATTTGTTTTATTAACATATGGTGTTTCTTTTGTTTTTTTATCCCTTATTAGTATGTTATACCTCTATATCTCTTGAAAATGTCTTATTTATGACGAAACAATAGAGAATTTTTATGTTTTATTTTTCTGTTTTATTGAAGAATGTGTGTGTGATATTTTCAAAAACGTATACACTGTATTGAAAATTAAAGATTAAACCGTTACAAGCACATAAAGCGGTTTCAAAACTGTGACCGCAATTTTGGCGTTATTTGGGTAGAATAATTTTGAAATTACGATTGAAAACCTATCCACCTGTACTTTTCAATGTTGCTGTTTAATTCTTAATAAAAATACCGGCAACCATCTAAACACGATATAAGCTAAATTTTAGTGGCAAACAGTTGTTTTCAATGGCTTGAGAGTAATAATACCCGTTTTCCGGTTTGTTCTCATAAGTAGATATAACCATTATCCTCTGAAACTTCAAAGGAAACACCATATTGAAACTTTTTTTGAATATTTTTAAAATGTGTTTTCAAATTTAATTTAAACTCGTCGTTCCCAAGTGACACAGTGTCTAGTATTTAACTAATAAAGACGTTGTAAGTCATAGTCAGATTGTTGAAGTGATTAATGATGTGACTTACATAAATTAGGAACTACTGCAGTTATCGTGTTAACGATCTCGATTCATGTTGCATAAGACCCTGTATATACGTACAATTGACGATTAGGCTACATTAGATACTGTGTGTTGTGTGTGGTGAAGGGATTGGTTCAAATGTAAAGATCTGAACATTCCACCGTGACAGTCATTGTAATAGCTTACTATGTAATCTACCTAAAACAGGGTTCATAAAATTTAATTACACAGTTATGAACAGAATAGTAATGTTCAGGAACCGATGTAAGAATGGGTTATCGTGTTATATTATTGCTGAGTATGGGGGGGAGTATCAGATGGCAACATCCCATTAGCTATTGTAATGATGATTAATGACTACACCGCAACCATAGATTTCTGTATCAATCTTTGGTTTTATACTACACCGCTAATCCATACCAATATTATTAACAAACTCGTTTTTTTTCTGTGCACAACCCAAAAATGTTGAAATACGGCTATAATCTCTGCTAACGAAATGACCTTGCAGTTCTCTTATAGTTAATAATTTTGCTATTATAGTAGAACAATGTTAATACTAAGAATCCGAGCGAAACATACTTAACTACCCTGAAAAAAGAATCCTTCGCTATAACTGTTGAGTGACTGAAGATGAAAGTTGATAAAAACCAAATACCGTACAAGTGAATATAAGTAGGTACTACTTATATTTCACTGTATTTCGTTTTAATTTACATTGATTATTTCATTATTTCGGAAAATGTTTCTTTAAATGTCAAAGCAGCGAAAAC
>NW_025784473.1:0-24371 GCF_021130785.1 Homalodisca vitripennis
CTGGAATAAGATTATACGCCAAACTTGCGCCAAATACTGATTTTATAGATTTGTCATTTTACTGAGATGTATACGGGTGAACTAGTAGCATGGTCACACAGGAGACTACAAATTTAGTAGACCGCTATTAATAAGTATAGCGTTGACAAATATTGCATACTTCTGATCGTAATTTACTCCGAAATACAATTGCAAAATTATCAAATATTAAAAAGTTTCAAGAGGCTTGCTGTAAAACTGAGTTGTTACAGTACTTCCTACGGATCTCATCTCCGCTTATTACCAAACGAATCTAAGTGTTTATCTATAAATAAATAAGTAATGAAAAAAGAACTCAATTTACTCATTTATTACTATCGTCTTTCACCGTTTCTTTAGCATAATGTAAAATCTTAATTAGGATGTTCTTTCAATTTCATAATTTCACTATATCTTCGTACAAGGTAAAAACGAAAATATTTTACTGAGATTATTTTAAAACATATATTTACATTAATGAGGTTTATGCCATAAAAACCCCAGTATGTAAATCATAAACAGAAATTGAATAAAAACAAAAGGAGCCTTTTTACAAGTTTATAATTACCAGAGTGGATTTGTGTATGTGTGATCCCCCAGGAAAAAATTCCTAAAAGTATACTATATGAAGGGCTCAGGGGAAGAAGGGGGCAAGTCAATTTTTTTTTTTTTTTAGTTTGCTATACCAGCGGATAGGTCAGATAAGTAGCTACCTCGTGTTAAAATTATACAGGAGAAGAAAGAGGCTAGTTTAGTTTAAAATCGTATTTAAAAAATATCCATACAGGTTATAAAGGAGGTAAGTCTGAGCGCTTCAGGCTACAGGCGCCCTCGTTTAGCTGAAGATGAAGCTAATTTTCGTGATGCAACCTATTCTTACAGAGTCAGATTTTTGTGTGATGAAACAGTAAAGGAAGTACAGGTTTGCCAGCAAGCATTTCGTTCAATTCACGGAATTGGAAAGAAAAAACTACAAATCCTCCAAAAAGGTCTTAAAAAAGAAGGTAAGGCACCCCGAGACGGTCGAGGTAAGCACAATGTAAGGCCTAATAAACTTTCAGAAGAAGCCAAAACAGCTATAGTAGAACATATAGGGTCTTTCAAGGGCAGAAAAGGCCACTACAACCTGTCACAGTCCAACAAAATATATTTACCAGAAGAATTAAACATAAAAAAAATGTTTGATATGTTCTGTATTAAGCATGAAAATATAAAAGTGTCCTATGAAACATACCGTACAATTTTCTCCACAGAATTTAATATATCATTTGGCTATCCCCGCATGGACACTTTGTGGCACATGCGATGAGTACATTGCAAAATCAAAAATCTTAGAAGCAGAAAAATTACATTTAAATGTAAATACAGACACCGATCAAATAGAGCAAAAGGATACTGAACTAAAACGCTTGCGTATTGAGAAACACAGTTCATAAGAAAAAAGCTGAAAGGTTCTATGAACGAAAAAGGATTGCAAAGCTCATTAGCAGAAAAAATGAAGACCTTGAGGCAATTTGCTTTGATTTCCAGAAAAATCTGCCAGTCCCCAACTTGTCGACAAATGATGTGTACTAATAGACGCCAGCTGTCAGTTTTATACCTTTAACATTCACATTTTATCCACTGGAACCAGCGTTTTTTATACGTATCCACAGACTGTTGGTAGCAAAGGCAGTGACGAGGTTTGCTCCATGATTCACGATTTTGTATATAACTTTCTAGATCCCAATGTTAGACGACTGCGCATCTTTTTGCGATTCATGTGGAGGGCAAAACAAGAACTGGAATGTTTTTAGATTCCTTCACCAACTGGTACATGAGCAACACAGATTTGATGAAATCATTGTTTGTTTCCCCATAAGAGGTCACTCCTACATGGAGACAGATAAGAATATGGGAGTTATTAAGCAAAAGACTAGAGTCGAGCTACCAAGCCAATGGGCAGATGTGTTCAGGCAAGCCAGGGTTAAGCCTCGACCCTTTGACGTTGTAGAAGTAAAGCAATCAATGTTTCGGAACTGGTCTGGACTTCTCAATAGCATGTATGTTAACAAGTGCCCCTTCAAATCCAGGCCAATAAGAGAACTTAAGATAACTGGAACTCATCCTCGTTTCATCTTTCATCGAAGCTCCTACAGTGGGCATTTTGATTCTGCAGTGGTTTGTAACCGACAAGTGAAAAAACGAAGGAACTTGGCAGACAACGAATTCATTCTTCCAGATTATCTATATGAAGGTAGGTCTTATAACGTTATTAATTTAAGAAGCTTAGTATTAGAATAAGTGTTTGAGTGAAGGCTCTAATGTTATCGTGCTTTAATCAACAAAACGACAATAATATTCTATTTTAACACAGTATTATTTTTATTTTTTTATGAACTGTATTTTTCTATGTTCTTGTAATAAGAAATTATAAAGAGTAGGATATGGAGAGGGAGGGATAATTTTAGAAAACATTCTGAACCACTCATTTGATTTTTCAATGTAAATGGTTAGTGTTAAATTAAAATTGTATAAAATAAAAATAATGTAATTAATTGTATTCATTTATATAAATTGAATTGTAATTAATTTACATCTCTACATTACAGTTTTTGTTACATTTATAGATTTGATACCGATACCCAAGGCAAAGTATGAAGATGTGAAGCACTTGTCCAGGTTCTGCGAAAGAGAAGCTAGAGAGTACTTAGAAAAACTTGCCATACAAGTAGAGAAGCTGAGAAAGTTGCAGAATGTCATGAATATTTAGTTTTGTAATAGTTTTTTAACAATTAAAACAGGTGTTAACAAAAAATCACTTTGTGTAGTAGATGACTTAACTCTTTTTTTCCCTGGACATCCATTTATTTTCTATGACTTACCCCCTTTATAACGTGTAAATATGGAGTTTATAAACAATTTATGTTATTTTTAAAAAAATCAAGGAAGGTAAGACAATCTAACCTATAAAATTTTGTAGATTTAAGATAAAAACTGTATAAAGAATCTAAAAAAATTAAGAAAACTCAAATTTTATATAGAGATTTCGATCTTAAAACTTAAAAATCAGTTTCCTGTAAAATCTACAAAAACTGACTTGCCCCCTTCTTCCCCTGAGCCCTTCATATGTAAAAAAAAACAGAGATTACCTGAGATAATTAAAAATTATGTGCATCCATCAAAAGGAAACGTTTCTTATAATTTATACCAAAAATTTCAGTGACTATAGTTTTAGAAAATCTCTACGATTTCTTAAATTTACATGATTATAAACAATCTGTACCTTCCATTTATAAATTTCTATCACATTTAAAAAAAAGTTTAAAATATTGACGTAATGATTTACATAAGGTTGCACATTAAGAGGTAAAGTTGTAAGTAACAGTTGGTCTATAGATTATTGAAAGCTTTATATATTTTACTGTTTGAGAATCGCTTTTTCCATAATTACAGTGACTTCTAACCGCCATCTTTTCAACTTTTTTGGAGTTGTAATGTATTGTATACGTATTACTATTTTTCTTATTAACATTTATATTCTGTTCATCAATTATGTTGGTATTACAAATCATGCGTTTATTTAATAAACGTTACATGGCGGAGCAAGTCACGCGATCCTACGAACCAATCACACCAAAGCATCATCCCTCTCCAACAAACTAGAGCCTTTCTCTTTCACTCCATGTTCTTCCAGCAACCATGTAACACCACGTATTTCTGTGTCCGCTCCGCCAGTGTAAATTTCAAAGTCTATTCGAGTCTTATTTCACTCCTTTACAAATTAATGACATTAATGGTGCAGTGCATAGAAACATTACAGTTTTGGCGGCGACATTACAGGAGTGTTTGACCTTTTCTGACTTTCCTTTAAAAAAATTTGAATACATTACCTTTCCCTTATTGATCCTTGGATAATAAGTAGTAGGTGGTTGCGCTTAGTAGGTGGTTTAACAACTAAGCACAACAGTTTAACCATGTAGCTGCAATTAAAGTAACAGATTTAATTATGAGGAAATGGGTAAGATATTTTTCCTTTGAAGAGAAATAACTAATATAGATTTTTGGAGGATAAAATTAGCACTCTACTATTAATATGCGAAATATTTGTGATAATTGAATACACAATGAGAATCCGGTTCGGAGAGGAAAATATTACATCCATAAAGAGGTACAAATAAAATTAAACTATGGAGACATCCGTAGATTGGACGGACGTGTGAGACATGAGGTGTAAAGGGTGCATGTGGGATAGATGCCAGCTCACCGATGTTGATCTTGGTTCTTGCCTCGCTTCATCCGAGGTGGGGGAGAACTTCCAGCTTGGCCAGGGCCTCTAAGGGCTGCACTGGGATCCAATACTGCGAGAACAAAGGGATGAGCAACAGCAGCCGGACCATGACTCTAGTACGGCTCAAACAGTACAAATATACAACGAATATGATAAAGTAGGGCATATATACCACTAGACGGCACTGCTTTGTCCGAGAGAAAACAAAAGTGCGAGACTTTGGAAAGATCGCGGCAGAACCAAATCTTCAGAACAGCTGGTACCGATATATAACTGAATGTTCTAATCTAAGGGACGCTCCTGGACGGTAGACAGATGTGTCCAGCAATGAGAGACGGCAGTCAAACCGGACGATAGCTACAACGGTCACTTAGATAAGCTCACCACAACTGATTTTGGCATAGAAAAGCCATAAATTATTGTAAAGGTAACAAAGACAACAACTTCTATTAAATATTAAAAACTAAAACCTACTTCTGGATATATTGTAAATATCAAACAGTTTGTCTTTTAAATCAACATGCAACTAAAAGGGCAGATTCATTATAATACTGCACAAGGAAAGAACTGAAGCGCTGCCTTAGCGTTAGATAAATTTAAAACGTTATTCAATTAGTAGAAGAAGTCTCGTTTTATTAAAACAACCTTCTTGAACTCTCCCGTTTATAATTTACCATCTTAGCTGGTAATGATGCTTTTATGTTAGTTTTCCTAGTTTAATACTAAAATGCTTAGAAGCAGCATATAATTTTAAGTAGGAACTTAAATATTACAACTGAAAAGTTGTGATAATATATAATATTATATATTATTATTTTATATATAAATATACACATACATATATATATATATATTTATATATTAAATCTGTGTATATAATATAGACTAATCTGTCTTTATAAATATATATCCGTGGTAAACATAAACCAGCATATTGCTTGAAATGTAACTAGTGTATAAAGGAAGCTGCATACAAAATTTAAAGGAATAGGTCTGTTCCCTTTCAAAATATCGTGCAGACAATTATATAGATAGACAGACAGGCATAAGTGAAATGTTTGCATAGCCTGTACCTAAACCAAAACATTTCTTAATCACTAATGTCCGGTTATAATAAAAACATCACACAGGAGCAGTGTTTGAAATGCGTTTGAACAGCGATTTCTCAGAAAAAGGCAATGTGCTCTATTGAGAAGCGTCGCAATTGATTAAGAGTATAAATAAATGCGTAATTTGTTTTACAGCCGGCGTGGCTCGGCGATTCCCTTTACGGCCCCCAAGCTGAATAGTATCGGATTTCCAGTTCCTTATTACTTAAAACAAAAATATTTAAAATATCATTTATTTAATTCGTAAGTTGGATAGTTAATAGAACTACCATTATTCATATTATTTATTGATTTATTAAATTATCATTCATAAACATTTGAATACAATAATTAATTTAATTAACAAATAAAAATATAAAATTACGTTTAACGTTTTGAGCTTTCAACAATTCCGCTCCGCAATAACAAAGGCTGGATATTATGCGGCATCCCTTTACTAGCGATACCTAGGGCTATTAAGTATAACAACACAACAGTCTATAAACTGTTGTTACTTTAGGGCGTATTTTGTTCATTAAGTACACAATAAAGTAACAAAGGTGGCGCATTAAAAGCAGAAAAGGCCTTGTAACAGAAGCAATCGCTAAATTAATTGGCTTGTTTGTCTCAAAGGTTTGATTTATTTGAACTATTCAAGTTTAGTTCATTTGAAATTTACAATAATATTCAGATTCAAAACTAGAAAATGGCAAAAATTCTCTGAATAATTATTAAATATTTTCATATTCGAATACTGATTGCTGTAACACTATACATATATCACTGAAATTCTAAAATCACTTAGCAAAAGACTCTAAAGAATGGTTAACTTCTACTCCCTCCTGCAAGGATTGCCACTGGCTACTACTTACTCGACAAGTCGACCTCTACTTTCATAAACTTTAAAGTGGGATTCGGATGATATTAAATATCAAAACCGGTATTATATGTCAAAGTATGGCATAGTCACAACATAGTCCGCTCTATTATCAGTCCCCTTACAATAAAATTTACACGAGCGGTAAATTATCCTAAAATATTTCCCAAGATTTTAATGTGCTCCTGAAATTAAAATAAATGCAATCCTGTGACATCAAACCTTGTTCTGTTGCAGCAGTAAAGGGCATCTTTATTCCTATTAAAAGTATGGATACATTTACATACGTTTAAAGTGTTTCAAATTCTACCCTGATATTTTAGAGTTACTAAGATGGCATTAGTAACCACTACTAACTTTTGTGAAGTGTCAAATAGAGTCTTCCTGTCAAAATTTAACACAAAATAATATCTTTTTTAATATGGTTCGATGGGACATTAAAATATAATAAATAAAGAACCCAATAAAAGCTCCACCTTCAAGATAAAGTCAGCATTTGTGACTTACACGTGTTATCCTCATAATATATGTAGGTATATAAATAGTTAGTGCATTCTATAATGTAAACAGATAAAACATCTAGCCTATCTAACAATATCACTTCAAGTCTTTTCTCTTTGAGTTTTAGAATGTATAAATACGTAAGTAACACTGAAGAATATAATAACTGAAAAGGACGATTAAACGTGTTAATATTAGATATAATAAAATGTTTTGCGAGTATATATGAGATAATCTAGCAATATATGAGATAAATATATTTTAGAATAACTCATTATATAATTCCATAATATAATTCAGCAGGATTTCCTGGAAGGATTGGTAAGGTAGAAATTTAGAAGTGCACTGTTTGTAGAGAGCCTCACCTTATAAAGTGTACTAAACTCACACCATAATTTAATAACCTGTGAAGAGCTCTTGAATCGCCTGGAACTCATTACTGAGATACGATGTCAGAGAGACGTCAAGATTCAAGCGTAAAGCAGGAAAATTATGTATGTTCTCAAGCAACGCTTATGCAGCTCCTACACTCAAATAACAAGAGTGTTATGCTTATTAGATAACATTTTTTATGATTAAACCGCCATTTCCGAATAAAATGAAAGCTTGGATGAAAGCTGTAGGAGTTTAAAAGTACATTTTTTCTTAAAAGTGTTACCTTTCCAGTTATAGTTTTCCTAAGAAAAGAATTTTTACCTTTATATATATATATATATAATCGATATATTATTATCGACATATGATCGTATAAATTTAATGATTAAAGCTACTATTTAACCATAGCCGTGAAAGATAAATACGGTAACGTTTACATATATGATTAAAAAATTTGAACTTTATTAGGGTCCGCATTATTTCCAATAAAGTAGAGGATTTCCATTGGTATTGTAAATCAGAATATAAAATGTAAAATTCAAGAATATAAAAATGTTCTCTATCATAAATGATCGATCCCGAATCAACTTTAAACCTATTTGTCTGCAAACAACTGTTTTAAAACTCGTTCTAAACTCGATCACAATGTGGAACTTTGGTTTCATATTTTCTGCTGTTGCATGTAAACAACATTATAACTACAAACATGCAAACAAAATTGCTTTTCCAATATTCAGCAAATGTGGTAGATTTCACGTAACAGGTATTTTCTGAGTTATTCTATTTGGGGTAGTTCCTATATGGCAAAGAGTTATAGTTTCCCTAACGGAGCATTTGGGCAAGGAAATATTCAAAGTTATTGATTGTATATGATATTTGAATGATACACTATTAATTAAACGCTTAGCAGTGGTTTTAAGACTATACTTCATTGTTTAGTTCTAGTATAGGTGAATAAAACGCTTTTTAAATATTGTCCAATCCAAGATTTATTGAATTACTTACGTAATATTGAAACATTATTGGTATCCAAAGTTTTTTCCGCGATGTTCTTTTCAACAACATGTAGATACGTTCTAGACATACTCTATTTAAAAGGAAAATTAAACACTCCTGTAAATTCATACCACAAAATTCAACTTTATGTTTAAAGTGTAATGTTTAGGGAGTCCAGGCGTTACTTATTTAAATAGTGTTTTATGAGCAGCAATGTAATACATAAATATAAATTCATCAACCCATAATATTTAAATAATTGGCTCCAAAATTTCAGTACCACTTAAAATATTTAAGACTAAAGTTTAAGTCAATACTAAATCCAAATAATTTTATTGGAAGCTCATATGATGTAGGCCTAATACGAATGAGCCCTTTTATAATTTTGAATTGGAAGTAGACATAGTTATTATACTAAATGTTAATATACAAAATTTTTTGTTTTTATTATGATGACCTTAAATATTCTCGAACTCATAAGATTTAAGTAGATACTGGTGGAAATTAAAACTGCACCTTTTTAGAAATATTCAGGTTTATTAAATCAATCCAAATTTCAATTATTAACCTTGTATTCCACCAATGAAATGTTTGCACAATAGTTTAAAATTACTACTTCCTTAGGCAAGGCACTTTCGATTTAACATGGACTCACTGTCCTCCAAATACGTGTGTATAAAATATAAAATAAAATAATAATCTTGAATAAATTTGTATGAAATAAAATAAATAGGCTTCTTCTCAAAACTAATAAAATAAAAATTATAAACTTCTTTAAAATAAAATTCTCAAACAAATCTAAACAGTTCTCAACAGGAATTTTTCACAAGTTCCTACAGGATATGGTGCAGCACCTGCAGCTCTTAATTTTAACTAAAATCCCTATAATTTCAATTAAATTTTACGTTCGATTTTAAATAAATTACTCCTTTTACAATTTATATATATATTAGTCCACACTCAACAGAATTTGATCGTTAATTTCAAATTTCAATTCCAATTTCAAATTAATTCACTTCTTAAATTTTCAAATTTCAAATTTAGAAAAATTTAATAATTCAGTCAAAAGTACTTAGCTCTTTGGTCGTGAAGGTCTGGGAGTTCGGTATTAAAATAATCTATACCGACGGATCCTACGCCCGACACTACTTTTAAACTCGCACTCAAGACTTTACTCTATCGCTTCTCAACTCGGAATGGTAGCAGAGCGTGTTTTCTCGGCCTGCACCGACTACGCTCCTGTTCCTGCAGGCCTGTTTGAATCTCTCTCAACGCAGGTTCGCCGCCTAACAAAAGATTGAGTCCACTGTAGACTATTGTTTGGCAATCACTGCCATCAAGTCAGGTCTAGACCAGATTCCAAGCGCGTCGTGCCTGCCGCTGGATTACAATATAAATTTACAATTTTTTATTCCCTATCCATTTACAATTCTAAAATAAAATTTTATTTATTAATTTTTTTTATTTTTATCTAAAGTATACCATGTAATTGGTATACACACCCCCCCTTAAAGCGCTTGGTATCTGCCAAGTTTAATACTTAAGTCTAAAAAATTTATCTCACATCCTTTAGAAATTGTATTTCCACCTAGCCTTAACATGCATCATAAAATCTACAAAAACCCTTTTTTTATACTATTTGTTTTAATTTATTTTTGATAATAGTTGTAAGAAGTGGCAGCATACAAGTTGTCAAGTTATTTTAACCAAGCGTTAATTATTATAAATTCTTTTTAAAAGAGTCCATACATTATTAGATTGTTTTTGAAAACTTAAACAATTAAGTTCCCCAATAGAAACCTTGACCTAAACTACGGCAAGTATTAAGAGTCCAATTGCCACCTACCTTTTTACAATTCTAAGTCCTACCATAAAGATAGTCCATCCAGATAATTCTTCACAATGGGTCGAACGAGGAAGACGGTGATTGTTGTTGTGGGATGTTTATAGCAGGTCCGGTCTGTTATCAGTTGGGTCGTCCCTGGAACCTTTGCCCTGCACGGCTGTGTGTGTTGGCTCGCCCATTCACTGGTTGATGCAGCTTCATATAGAATTAAAACATATCCCCAGACGGGGGTGTCAGTTCTTATTTTATTATTTTTACCTATACCATTCTTTATCATAGAAATAACAGTCTTTTTTCTTCTGTTCCCCTCTTCCTTGGCATAAATTTTATCAAACTAACAAGTTTAAATTAATATTCCAACATTCGTGTTAATTATTAATTTACATACAAACATAAATAACACATGTTAATAAGATTAATTACGGACCATGAGTTTCGGATTTGTGCATTATTCAGAAAAATAAATACTGAATTGGTTTAATACACTCCTCCTCTCCCAAACCATCTAGTTATCGCAACTGTGTACTTCACCTGTGCCCTTTTATCTAAATCATAAACTTTTTATTCCTCTTGAGGTTTCTTCAAGTTTAAAATACATTTTTTACAAGATTACAAATCCAATTAATATTTACAATTTAACAGGGCTGTAGAATTTCCTCAATTGTTCACTATATTTTAATTTAATCTTCCTTGTCACTGAAATTTCTCAAATCAAACATACATACATACAACGTACATCCAATATAGTTTTTCTTCATTCTTACAACTAATTTAATTCGTCATAATTTTTAATCAGTTCCTTTTTTAAAAATTTTTTGTAATTCAATTATTTACCCCTCGGTAATTATTTTGTTTTGTTATATTTAAATATACATTCTTCTTTCCCCAGTGGGTTTCACATCCTGCAAGTGTATTCTACGGAACTCATTCAATTCTTTTAAATTTTGAACCACATATGAGTTGGAGCTAATAATTGAAATTATTCTGAATGGTCCTTCATATTTCAGATCTAGCTTATATCGCTGATTTGTAATTCTACAATAGACTACATCATACATTTTTAATTGCCTGTGATTTCGGTTGTATCGGTTTCTTCTCGAATTCAGCTCATTTTGTCTTTTTAAATTTTGAATAGCTTCAACCATCTTTGCATTCTTATCTTTGCTCCATTTTTCATCACAAATATCTTTAATTTGCCATTTTAGTGACAAACCATCATTTGCTTTGAAACTGAACATCAATTCAAATGCAGACGACTTTATGCTTTCATTGTGACAAGTATTTAGGGCCATTTGCACATGGTACAAATCCTTGTCCCAATTCTTTTTACAGTCATGATAATAAGCTGTCAGAATTTGATTTAAATTTCGAATTTGCCTTTCACTTTTATTTCCTTGAGGAGTATAAGGTATAATGGTCCTTTGTTTTATGCCCAAATTAAACAAATAATTTTTGAACTCCTCGCTGACAAAATATGTTCCATTATCCGTCACGAATTCTTCAGGCAAAGAAAAATTTTTGAAAATATTATTTTCTAATGCATTAATTACATTACCTGAGGTGCATTTCCTGAGTGGCATTATCCAATTATATTTGGTGAAGTCATCTACAGCTATCAGGATGTATTGCATTCGATTGGAAGACGCAGGTAATGGCCCATAAATATCCATATATAACTTCTGCATTGGACGACTGCTCAGATTGCTGTTCAAAGGTCCTTGGTCCCTCCAGTTGCTACTTTTTGCTTTCAAACACACTTCACAACATTTTACATTATTTTTCACATAATCATTTAGTTTAGGGTGATAAAACCTTTCATTTATTTTCTGTTGTGTTTTTTAAAATGCCGAAGTGACAGCCAGACAATGAGTTGTGATAATACTCGTATACGACCTTGAATAAGTGCTCAGGTAAATAGATCCTTTTAGAATTGTTTTTATTGTTCACATAAAATAACACCCCTTTTTCCACACTGTAAACATCACTATTGGTATAGTTCAATACACCCTCCATAATTTTAGTTATATTTACATCCTGCTTCTGATGCGTTTTTAAGTCCATAAAGCTAAAAGGCATCGTACTTATACTATTTATAGACACTGTTTCCTCTCTATTTATTTAAGTCCTTATTATTTACAGTTTCATTGTTCATTTTTATAGAGTTATCATTCATCTTGTCCTTATTCACTAATTTTTCTAGTTCATGTAACACATTGTGGTCAACTTCACTATCTTGAAATAATCTAGATAAATAGTCCGCTACTGGGTTCTGATTACCTTTAACATGCGTAATTTTAAATGGTAGAGACAATATAACCTCCACCCAGCGCCCTAATTTTCCTAACTTACGAAAGTGGGACAATACCCAAGCCAATGCTGAGTTGTCGGTCACTAAGTTGAATGGTCTCATTTCTAGGAAATTACGGAATTTATTTATTGAACAGACAACTGCCAAAGCTTCCTTTTGATAGGTAGTAAGTTTCACCTCACTTTCGTTAAATTTTCTCGAATAATAGGCCACCGGTTTTAAATGTCCATTGTCCGCTTCCTGTAATAAACAGGAACCGAGGGCCTTATCACTCGCGTCGCATTGGACTGTGAACTCCTTGTTGAAGTCAGGGATGGCTAACACGGGGGGACGGGTAACCGCTCGTTTCAGTTTATCGAACGATTCCTGACATTTTTGGTCCCACACAAATTTGGACGACTTCTTCCTCATTTCATTGAGTGGATGAGCTATTTCCGCATAATTTGGAATAAATTTAGAGAAATAACTAGTCATCCCTATGAATCTCGCAATACCTTTCTTGTCCCGGGGCCTCGGAGATTCTAATAACGTCCGTGTACGGTCAGGGTCCATTCTTATAGTGTCTTTGGAAACCAAATGTCCCAGAAATTTAATTTCATTATAACAAAATTTTACTTTCTCCGGATTCACAGTAAGATTATTTTTCTTTAAACACTCTAACACTTGTTTCAAATGCATATAATGTTCCTCCAATGTCTTCAAATACACAATAATATCGTCCAAAAAGGCGAGAGTGCAAGTAAAATCTCAATTCTCCTAAGATTTTATTCATATATGACGACAATACCCCACTTCCAATTAATAATCCAAAAGGAATTCGTTTAAAGCTGTAACTTCCGAAAGGTACCGAGAACGTAGTTAACTCCTGGCTTTCCTTCGCTAAACTTATTTGATAAAAACTTTTGGTTAAGTCTATTACTGAGTAATAATTGTTTCCCTCCAAATGGTAATATAGTTCGTGCATGTCGCCTATAGGATAACTCACTCCTTCCAACTTCTTGTTTAACTCCTTGTAATTAACTACTAATCTTTCCGATTTTCCATCTTCCTTACCTACTAAAAAGGCTGGACTCGAGTACTGACTCACACTTGGTTGAATAATGTCCTGTTCCAATAATTCGTCAATAATTTTTTTTATTTTTAATTGTTTAGGTGGATTCAATGGATATGGTCTAAGTTTTACGGGTTCATGATCTTTAACTTTTAATTTATACTCATAATCTAGAGTTTTACCAATTTTGTCGGTAAATACCGTTGTAAATTCCTTTATAATTTTTATTATTTCATTACTGGCCTCTTCGCATCCTATTTTATAAGTGTGATTGGTGTTCATACACGCTACTGTAATATTTTGCACAAATTTTATACACTTTTCTATATTAAAGTCAAATCGACAACAATTATTTTTCAAGTCTATTAACAAACCAGAATGTTTTATAAAGTTCGCTCCTAAAATTGCCTTTTGAGCTAAGTCCTTCACTATAACAAATTACACTTTCCAGGTGAACATATCTATTTTTATTTTTATATTTACACTGCCGATTACGGACATTTTTTTATTTTCAGCACTCATACATGTCAGGTTAGATAACTGGTAACACTTTACAATCTTATTCTCTAATAATAGTTTATACAGTCTATCACTTATTATATTTATACTACTACCAGTATCTAATAATACATTTAATGATATATTCTTGCCAAAATCTATTTCTAAGCTGGGCAATGAACTGATATTTTCCGAATTTTTCTTTTGCCAAGTATGATTTAATTTAGCAGATAATTCATGTGAATTTTTGTTGGACACAATTTTAGGTAACCGGGAAAGTTCGCCCTTCCTTAACTCATTGTTCGAACTTTCCCTACTAACTAGTTTTTTGACTCCTGTACATTACGACCTACATTTTCGGGGTTTATAGCTGGAGTGTGGTTTACAATAGGTCTCCGCTGGTTTACAACAGGTTTCCTGTTTACCTCCCGGCACTGATAAGCATAATGACCAGGTCTATTACATTTATAACAAGTTATTGTTTCTTGCCTCGCCCTGATGCTGTTAACCGGTACATTATACTTCCTATTCACATTCAAATTATTCCCTGTTTTCCTCACGTTGTCAGCATAACCTACATTATTCGCCCTTATACACATCTCATCCAGTTCGGAATATGTGCTCGGATTTCCCATAAACACTAGTTTATTTCTGGTTTCAGGATTAATTCCCACCTTAATTAATTCCACAACATCCCTTTCATTTATATTACAACAAAGTACTTCTACTGATTCCTTAATGTCTATAATGTAGTTGGATAAGCTTTCATTATATCTTTGGGGACGGTGCACCTTTTCAAATTTCAAAAGTTCACGCTGATGATATGGCACGAAATAATTCAATAATATTTCAAGCATTAATTTGACCGTGACATTGTCCTGTTTTATTTCCAATAGTTTCGACAAAAGAGCTCCCTGACTATGTGAAATCGCAATCTCCATAATATCCTCTTCCGTACATCTAGTTTCCTTTTTAAGTTTCAAGATTATTTTAAAGAATTCTAATAATTCTTGAACATTTAATCCATCGCAGATTTTTAACTCCTTCAAATAACGCTCAATGGGGTTCGGTAGTTTATTATAACTTAAATGTGGCCGTCCCGAAACAAACACCTCATCTCTCATATTTAGACCAGACTTATCTTTCACTTCCGGTTTACCAGCCTCTTCCAGCTCACCTTCTATTTCCAGATTGGAATCAGATAACTTACGCACCAAGTTATCAGATGTTTCCTTGTCAATTTTTAGGTTTTTTTATTTTTAACAATAATTCACTTAATATACTATTCCGGTTTTCAACATGTTTAGCTATATCCTTTTCTTCGATTTTAAACAATTTACTTAAGTTAGTCAGTCGGCGCTGCCAATGATTTATTTTTTGTTTCACACCTAACTATGTCCAATGTTAGTCCCTGTTCAATGGATTCCTCCAGTCTAGTTCCTAATACTTAGGTTTCTAACTTAATTTTATCCCATTCCTCCTTGAAAGCGACCTTTCCACTCAGGTTCAAATAATTACTATTTACATCAAGACTTATTAACTGCCGTAACTTTTTCCTTAAATCTATCACCTTAAGACTAGGAGACACTTCCACACCTCTTAACCTAATTTCATAGTCCAATTCCTCCTTGGTTAACAAGTCCACCTTAAGTGCCATTTTAAAAGTTTAATATTAAACACTTTATAATTTTCCGTATCCAAGCCACTTATTAATTTACAACCACTAAGTTCAATTTTATTAAGGTTCACCAGAATATAGCAGAGTGGCGCACTTATTTGTATACTAAATGTTAATATACAAAATTTTTTGTTTTTATTATGATGACCTTAAATATTCTCGAACTCATAAGATTTAAGTAGATACTGGTGGAAATTAAAACTGCACCTTTTTAGAAATATTCAGGTTTATTAAATCAATCCAAATTTCAATTATTAACCTTGTATTCCACCAATGAAATGTTTGCACAATAGTTTAAAATTACTACTTCCTTAGGCAAGGCACTTTCGATTTAACATGGACTCACTGTCCTCCAAATACGTGTGTATAAAATATAAAATAAAATAATAATCTTGAATAAATTTGTATGAAATAAAATAAATAGGCTTCTTCTCAAAACTAATAAAATAAAAATTATAAACTTCTTTAAAATAAAATTCTCAAACAAATCTAAACAGTTTCTCAACAGGAATTTTTCACAAGTTCCTACAGGATATGGTGCAGCACCTGCAGCTCTTAATTTTAACTAAAATCCCTATAATTTCAATTAAATTTTACGTTCGATTTTAAATAAATTACTCCTTTTACAATTTATATATATATTAGTCCACACTCAACAGAATTTGATCGTTAATTTCAAATTTCAATTCCAATTTCAAATTAATTCACTTCTTAAATTTTCAAATTTCAAATTTAGAAAAATTTAATAATTCAGTCAAAAGTACTTAGCTCTTTGGTCGTGAAGGTCTGGGAGTTCGGTATTAAAATAATCTATACCGACGGATCCTACGCCCGACACTACTTTTAAACTCGCACTCAAGACTTTACTCTATCGCTTCTCAACTCGGAATGGTAGCAGAGCGTGTTTTCTCGGCCTGCACCGACTACGCTCCTGTTCCTGCAGGCCTGTTTGAATCTCTCTCAACGCAGGTTCGCCGCCTAACAAAAGATTGAGTCCACTGTAGACTATTGTTTGGCAATCACTGCCATCAAGTCAGGTCTAGACCAGATTCCAAGCGCGTCGTGCCTGCCGCTGGATTACAATATAAATTTACTATTTTTTATTCCCTATCCATTTACAATTCTAAAATAAAATTTTATTTATTAATTTTTTTATTTTTATCTATAGTATACCATGTAATTGGTATAGTTATGTTACTTCAGTGTTCGTTATTAAAAATTTCAAAAGTTAAGCAACGTTTCTGCTGTTTCTTTTTTCTGGTTTAGCGAGTAAAGAAGCGTTTCTGGTTCATATAATTATATTATGCACCCGCCGTCAAAATATATATAGACTTAATCTGGTTTAAAAGCCTATTTAAGCAAAGGATTTCTACTTTTGGGTCTTGTTATTTCTCTATTTTATTTCGTCTGAAATGTCTACTTTAGTCAAAAAGCATCTACTTATAGCCAAATAATCTACTTCCAGTCAAAGGTATGCATCTGTAGTAGCGATTTTACTGATGGTGCGATTACGAAAATTTATACTCTTATAATATATTTAGCTAAAAAGTCTATTCTGTTATAATTTGCAACTACTTCTGGTCATTGTAATTTAATTCGGTTCTAAGGTCATTTTGTAGTGTAGTAGCGTTGGTTTTGTTGTATTAAGAAATGTCTAACGTATTTCCGGTGCTATAGTAGCATTGGCCGGTGAAGGAAGTTAGTTTACTTTTACACAATATAAATGACTACTTCCGATTTTTAATATCCCAATTCTTCTGATTAAGAAAATATGTATCATGAAGTTATAAAAAATCTCTTTCGGTCACAAAGCGACGACTTACAGCAATTGTAATATAACTGCAGTTTAAGTTATTTAGGGTATTTGTCGAGGGAATAATACACATGTGTGTTGAATTTATATATAATGTACTTATATATATATTCAATATAATAATAATATATGATATATTAACAATTATGTATAATTATATAATATATAATATTAGTCATATATAATTTATATTTAATATAATTGGTATCCTATTATTTGTTCCGAGTAAGGGCTCTGTGGTAAAGTGGAAACTCGCCACAGCGCCAAAAGTGAACGATCTGGGTTTGAATATATATATATATATATATATATATATATATTATATATATATATATATATATATATATAATGTATTTTATATATATATATATTCAATCATTTAAAAAATGTCCTGTAAGTCAAATAAAACCAATATATAAGGATATTGAAATTTAAATACCTTACGGAATTATATGATGCAAGTTAACTGGATCATCATTTATTGTAATTTGAAGACTAATAGCATTTCTTTAAGGATGTATTATAGTTATTATAGAATATAGTATGAATAGACGTACAACATTCTGGCGAATATCTGATCTTATATGTCATGCAAGTTAACTAGATTGTCTAAGGATCTTAATGTAAATAGAATATTATCGTCAATTCCTTAAGGATTGACTCATAGTTATTAGAAATTATATTATTAATTAACGTACAATGTCTGATTTTGCATGGATGGAAAAATATAAAAATAGGTCTATACATGTTCGCTCTGGATTCGAGACTTATCACAGGCTTTAATTAAAACGCTGAATTCTGAATTTCCGTGTTTCCTATTTTCCACCATAATATAACTGTCATAGTATTTAAATTAGTTTAATTATAACGGTATTCTGTAATCTTCTTATTGGATTTATCATGTTTTTCTTTTTCTGTACAAAATACCACGAAGTTATAAATATATTATGTGCGTGAGTTAATTGAGTGTACGTAGCCATTTAAATAAATATATTTCAGGAAAATAAACCTCTGATTAAATTATTACTCTGCTGGGTTTTTAAAGGTTTAAACAGTGAGCGGTTGAAACGATGAACAATAACTTCACGGTTGAAAAACGTTATCCAAATGAGCTTTGCGTTTATTAAAATACTATACGACTTTAGCGGTGGCGTTTTTAAGTTGTAACCATTCGTTTCTCTTCCAACTAATAAGTGTTTAGACATCTCACACTAATAAGGAACATCTTGCAATATTCTACTCCCCACTGTAATAAACAATAAAATAAAATATAAAAATAATAAAATAATATTGAGATATTTAAGAACTATTAAATTCTATAATTCACTATTAATCATAAAATATTTGCACGATGAATGACTGACATAAGACTCTGCTTCATCCTTCGTGCAGCGTAAACATAAATCATATACAACAGATATTAAGTAATAAAGATTGTGTTATTTATATTATTTTCCAATAAAATGCACACTTGTACTAATCTGCGAAATGGTGTTTTTTGAAATTTGATTACGATTAAATAAATTTAAAAATTGTATTTTTAATTATAACTTGCTTGAACCATAAGGCATTAGCCAATAAATTAAAGTTTGAGTCATTGAATTATTATAATAATTTGTTTTTTCTCTACTGTCCTATTTTCTAAATATTCCAGTTTATTATTAACCACTCAAACACAGTAGCATTTAAATCGTGAGAGTTGGGTAATTAAATAATCGAAAGGCTGAACTCCAAAAGCATATCCCTTGTTCCACGAAACAAAATCATATCCCTTGTTCCACGAACCGAGGGAACAGTAGTGCGTGATATCAAAAAACACCTTACATGCTAGTTTGAATATAAAGATTTAGAGCGAATAAGTTTGTCAAATGATATTTTTCACGTTCATTAAAGGCTCTTGTCGTATCCCATTACTAATATATGAACCTAATTGTGTCTTCACAGTAATACCTATCAGGATTTCTATCATCATACCACTGTATAGGATTAGGCTAGGCGTTAGCAAACATTGGTCTTATGGGAAAAATTTATGGGTGTAATGAGATAGTCACGGAATAAATAATTTGTTAACAAACTGAGTACAATCTTAAACAATTGTTACTGCGTCAAAAGGTGACACATATAGCACAATAAAATTAGATATCTACTTGCAATTTACCATGGACCCTCATAGACGCCTGTCATGTAACACGTGCTGTGGCATACCTTGTTTATGATGACATACATATATTTTATTGTTAATCTACCCTTCTAATGCTTTTGTTACAAACTGTAATGTAAAACACAATGCGGAAGACATCTATAGTTACTGAACAACATCGCTGTATGTATTGTTGTTGTTGTATTGTTACATTTGGATAGATAAGGAAATTTGAAAACCCACACTATCTATACAATACTTTAACAACATTCTGTATCAAATAATATACACTTTAATTAAACAGTAAGGGCAGTAAGAAAACTAAACTAAAAGAAAAAATATTATTTATATATTGGAATTTTTAATATTCATATAGAATGCTATTCAGGACTTAAAACGGCCATTTCAATGTATTATCAATGTACTACAAATTAATATCTAACTTTTTATAATGAACCAATATCTAATGCATTGTCGTTTGTTACGTATGGAATAATAATTCAAACGTTACAGGTGATATAAAAGCCTTGACACAAAGTTATAAAATCTATATTTTATCTTCAAAAATGGAGTTTAAATCCCTTGCTGTGATTGTTTGCCCTCGTTGAAGTGGATTTGTGAAAACAGCCAGTTCTGTTATTGTCAGTTTAGAAGTGAATTACTTCCATGCATCCCAAATAATAATATACTCTCGTCTTGTTTTCGTTTCTTTCATTGTTGCTTAGAATAGTTTATATTCACCATTCTTAATCGCAACACCTCTAGAAACAGGCTGAGACTGCATTTTACACACTTGTAATTGCTTTGCCTTTTTTATTTATCTCTAAGTACCCAAATTTCAAGTTTAAAACAGTGAAAAACCGCGATATAAAATCCTTCAACCTTTTTGTAGCTGAGAATTAAAATTTGAAGTTAAATGAGCTATGTATAGCCATTACATACTCTCAAAGGTGTACGCTATTTAAGAATCAACACATCAGTAATCCTCAATAGAATCCTAAATATTTTGCCAATCTATAAGAATGTTGTATATCGATACTCCTATCTCCATTTAAGCGTTAAACATTATCCTTATAAGAGCCAAATAATATAATTTTAAATACTTGTTTTTAATTTAACTTAGGCATTTAAGAAAATAATGCATTCGTGTGCAGGACTAAAGTCACTTTAAAAAGTATTAAATAAAAACCATTACATATTCAACATACCTTTTTATAACTTGCCAAAAAGAATTTTACAATTCAAACATAACCCTAAATGATCATTAAGATTCAGCATAACCTAAAAATAATGCCCTAAAGTTTTAAGCACAATTTTCACTTGAATTGGGTACAGTAGAAAAGATATCCTAGAATTGGTAGAATTGGTAGTTAGAATTTGGTATCCTAGGAAAGGGTGTTCTTTACCACTCCTTACTAAATTCTACTAACCTTACTAAATTCAACATTTGATGTTAAGACAGTACTAATTCTAAGAATCGTATCCCACTGTACCTGTGCTAGTGTGATGTGTGATTGTGATCGTCCATACTATGATTTGTGCTCAGGGATTGTTTTTATGAGTATTAAAAATGTGAAATTTAACTATGACAAAAGATTTTTTTCTATCATAAAAACGTAATAAATAATCAAGTTTTAGTAATAGATAGTTAACAAAATTCTAAAAATTAATAAGCTTGAGTACAACAGTAAGTTAACTTTGCTGTAAAATGATTGTATTACACATTTTGGCTTACTTTTCTCACAAAAATACCGTGGCGATAATTAGAATATAACTAAAGTTTAGTTGGCAAATAAGATAAGGATAGACTTTTGATAATTAAATACAGCAATTATAGTCATTAAAACTATAATTTATTGCTAATTTCATTTGACCAGATTATGCTATATAATTGTGAAGCACTGAAACTATGTTGTGGAATAAAGCACAATTATTTCTTATTTTTAGCACGTATAAATTACTTATACAAGTTAACTTACAAAAATAGTATAAGTAATATAATCTGTAAACCACTTCTTATGATACATTTTTAGTAAGTCCTTAGAAAATACTACTAAATTTGACTCATACTGGGATAATTAATTTTCCATACTACCTGATATTCAATTTTTCGGTTTTTACTATTGACGTATCGAAGATGGAGATAATATTAAAAATACTTTTTCCACAAACAGCCAATTTGAAGCAACCCTGTTGGAACTAAATTGATTTTTTTTAATTAATTATTTTTATTTAGAGTTTACATATTTGGATAGCGTTACTCCATGCTCTTCATTTGGAATTCTCTAATACTAAATATAAACTATTTAAATATGTATAAGGTAATATATTTTTTAAATTAAGTTGCCTGAAAGCGATAAGCAACTAGTGATTCAATTCAAATTTGAACGCACGTAATTGGTTTGTTTAATGCAATAACAGATTTATCTTCTGCGTCAGTGACACGTTTGTTTAATCCGACTGCACTGATGAGATTAAAGGTATTTTGATAATACAACTCTGCAAGTACAAAGAACAAACGATGCGATGGGGTGAAACGAAATATAAAGCAATGAGTGATTGCTAAGTCCTTCTCTACATTTAATTAGTGTCAGGAACTTGGAGCATTTAAGATTTTCTTTTAATCAACACAAACACATAATAGAATTTTGACATATACTTTTTTTACTCCGTTATGATCTCGTATGATCTCGCTCTGGTATGATCCGTATCCATATAAATAAAATTTAATCGGTAATGGTTGTGAAAAGACCAGTAAATACGAGGGTAAAAGGAGAAAAAAGCAAACAAGAAAGTGTTATTGAATCGTTTTATAACTGCTCAGGGAAATCTGGCATGAGAATTTTCATATAAAGAAGGATGTAAACAACACAATATATTGTGAAGATACATTTTTTTCTAAAGTAAACTAATTGTATCTAAACATTAAAAAAACTTTTTAACATCACCACTAACATTATTTTAAAATTAGGAGCTAATTTGAGCTACCCAAATATTATGAAAATAAGCAAGCTATAACATTTAAATGAAACCTCAACCACATAAAAATATGGAATGCACCTAGACTTTGGAGATTAACTAGCAAAAAAACGTAATGGTCGAAGGTTACTACAATTCAGAGACCTCACTCCCCTCAGCCGCCCCCCCCCCCCCACACCCATCAGCACCATGTTTCCTTTGGTGGTTTCAGGTAACGTACAGTGCTTATCACAAGAAAGTCCCCAGATAGACTTTCCCTCAGTTTTTCACTTCCTCTGATATGCGCGGGCGGAGGAGTTTAATGTAGCACCACCTGTTTCTGTTGAGGGACGTAGTTGTTACTTGCTCTTATCACTGTGGACCCTCAGTTTCATCGTGAATTTAGTATAACTTCCCTTTTTTTAACATAAACTAGGGGGAGCTCAAATCGCTTCATGATGATTTTATTTATTTTTTTTTTTTTTAGTTTTAATTAGCAAAAAGGGATAGACGTAGATTGACCTCGTTTTTGGTAAATCATTACTTTATAAGTTGCTTTTTATAAGTTTGTTTTTTGGACGTTTGTATCTTTTTAGTTTTACATAATCAGTTAACCACTATCAGTAGTTATTTATTTGTTGTTTACCTAATGGCTATGCAGACCTTTAGGATTTATCTTTTTCGTAATATATTGTTTAAGTTTGGATATTTTTAATTTTTATTTTAATCTTAAGGGAAATGTCTCTTATACATATTAACAGAAAAATGTAATAACTTTTCAGTTTAGGTAAATTACCTATATGGGTTTTTTTAAATGTGGCGTGTACAGTAATTTATGATTTTTGTTTCTTTTCTTCCAAACCTTGACAATGCACTAGGAGATGGAAATTTGATGCCTACTTGGATTAAAAGGACCGTACGTTAAGACCGGAAAGACATTAAGAATCGGTACTAAAGTTTAATTTTTACAACCAAATTAATATATTACTTCTTAAAGGGCGGGGTTCTAAATTTCAAACGCTACTTGTGGACCGAAATAAAATTGCAATAATAATAGAAGTACACAATATTGCTAGAAAGTAATTTTATTTAATACCTATATCAAAAGGAATTGCGAACCACGAGCTAAATAAGGGATTTAGGAATTAGATACTTTTGAACCAACAAGGCACTTTTTAGAATCTATGTAATGTATTTGTTTTTCTTGGTCTTGGAGGGGAGAAACACAACACACCTCACACACACACATACACACACCACACACGCGCCACACACACACACACACATACACACACAAACAAACAAACATACACACACACACACACGATATATATAAAAATTTTAATATCTATATATATATATACATCCATATATAAATATTATATTATATATATTATCTATATATTCTTAATCGGGATAAAAAATTCAAAGGCTTACTACTCAGTCACGCGAAGTACATTGAAGTCGAAAGCTAGATTACAAATGGACAGGACGTAGTACATACATATTTTATTAAAGTACATTTTCTAGACCAACTCAATTATTTTTTTATCTAGTTAACAAACAATACCCCGTTTACTAGGAGCAAAGTCTGGATAACTCAGACATGGGGGGCAAGATTACAAGGGCTTGGAAGTAGACTTTCTCAGGCGCAGAGAGTGTGTACGTAATGTATGTATGTATTTTTGAATGTAGAAACAAGTAAAACTACTATGGCTTGCACTTATAATGAATCCGAACCAGAAATGCTATCTTACAGACAGTAAAACCTCAAAAAATACGCCAGTGGAAATTGTTGTTCATAGTTTTTTAAATCCCTCCTTTTAGTACTAGCATTAAAAAGAGTTTATCTCGGATTTAATGTTTCTCTCTCCCTGGGCTTAAAAGAGTTAAAATTTCTACCTCAAATTATGTGTGAGATATTCTGTTCAAATATTACGGAAATTTGCAGAAT